>NC_068388.1:178330-208330 GCF_023724105.1 Carassius gibelio
GTGAAAGCTGAATGACTGGCACATGTGAAATCATCTCAGTGTTGCTAACAAACGTTCAGTCGTAGTTTAAGACTCTTTCTTACTTTGACATACACCATATTCAAGCACGATGCTATTCACATGATATTTCAAGACAAACATTTATTCAATTCATGTAATTCAAATCAACTTACAGATGAAGAACAACACAAAGTTAATGTTAATGAGGTAATTTAACACGAGATGTGCTAATAATACAAACAGAAGGGATTTATTTTAGGAACAATTTCCAGTGTTTCTTTAATTCTGTCAGCAGTGCCATTAGTGCTGCAAACACGACTCTTACAAGAAACCTCACCAGCAGCAACTTTGATGCTTTTCAGGGTTTCCAGGTCTTCATAATAAAACTATCCTAAAGGTCAATACCCCAGGTGCTAAAGATGACGTCACTGGGGTCACTTGAGCCTCCAGCAACAGTGTTAGAGAAACCAGAATCCACAGGATTTACCGATAAAAACACTGAGACCCAATCAGAATTTGACTTTAAGCAGCTTGAGCATAAAATGATGATAAAACAGCAGCACGCTTACATGCTCGTAAAGATTCAGGTTAAAGTTAATTTATAAAGTGCATCTAAAAAAAACAATTTTACCAAAGTTCTGTATAATCATGGTAAAATAATGAATTAAATCGAGCTTAAACTATAATAAAACATGCATACACACGAGCCCAGGTCACCTGCTGAATCTAAAACTAAAAGAACTTCAGAGTGAGAGAAAACAGGTTTTTCAGTGTTTTATTAAATATACAGTAAAAAATGTGTACAGATCCATTAATATAGTATCCCCAGCATCAAATACTCTCATGTTTGAGTTGATAGAACTGCCAGATAAATGTATCTATGAGATACACGATTAACCCTTTCACACGATACTCTGACGACAGTACCTCTGTAACATTATAACGTGAGTCTCAGTCAGATCACACACTCTTCTGTGGTTTGCATTGCAATCTGCCCATAATCTACACGAGATTCAAACCATAGATGCATTCATACAGCTCTGTACAACATCTGATAATAGTTTAATGAGCCAGAGGTCTTTCCCAAAACTAACAGACATCACACGTAAAATAGCTTTTATTTTATACAAGGCTACTTCCTGTAATTTAGAATAAATATGTAACAATACAGTGATATTGTACCAGTTATTAACCACTTTATACTTTTATACAGCCATAAAAACTTAAAAAAATACTTTTAAAAGCTCATACTCCCTGTTATAATTGTACAGGATAAAATGTGATTTATTAAAACATCTCTAGATTGCATCATTTGTTCAGAGGCGACACATTCATATAAAACATGCACACTTATGTCCTCCGCACACACACTGTGCTGTGTGTGTGTGTGTGTGTGTGTGTGTCTCACAGCATTAAGCGCATTGAGGGACGCTGTTCTTTAGCGGACGGGTCCTCGGAGGGGTCATGCTGCAGCGTCAGTTTATCAGGAGTGTAGTCGTTCCGCTTCAGATCTGACCACACACACACACACACACAAATTTAATATAATGCAAATATAAACCAAATGAGTTGATGGTGAGCTGTAGATGTGACTCGGGGATGAAGCGGTGTTCAGCGAGCGCTAAACTCACCCGGAAGCTTGAGTTTCCTGCAGCACGAGTTGCAGTGATGTTTGGTGCGGAAGTTTCGAATGGCATCGTCTCCGAGATTCGCAGGCCCAAAGATCATATCATAAGACCTGACACAATTAAACACACAGAAGAAAACTCATGAACTCTATTCTATTATACAGTTTTAATAGACCTCGTTCATACTCTGTTTAACACGATGAAAGCGAGGCTGAGGAGGACAGATTGAGAGACTTTACATGAACATAAATGAACATCTGCATCCAAACTGTTTCTCACCCTTTCTCTCCGCTCTTGATGACTGATGGATCTGTCAGTATCTCACCGACCCCTAGAGAGAGAGAGAGTGAGAGAGTGAGACAGAGTGAGATTTTTTTTTGATTTTCACAATCAATTTATTATAAAATTTTTAATATAACACTTTACACACACTTGAAAAAAAAAAAAAAAAAAAAAAAAAAAAAAAATTATATATATATTACATTAAATCTCTTGCAAAGACAATTTCTTCATTTTCAACTGAAACCAGAGCATAATTACAACACCACTGAGTTTCAAAAACCTTTAACGTACTCATCAATTTATGAAAATTAAAATCAATAAGTATTCTTGATTTTACCATATTTTTAAAAACTAAAACAACATCTTGTCCTGACTTCTCTTCAATCTTATTTCTCCTAGTGATATAAACAGCATATTTTGCTTGTCCCACAATAAAATTGATGACTTGACATTTGAACTTTTGTTTTGAATTGTAAAAAAAACCCAAAATATAATTTTGTTTTGAAAAACTAGTATTAAAATAATCTAAAAAAACACTTAATAAGTCAAAAAGAGGGTTTAGTCGCTTACAATACATGAAGCAATGAAAAATAGTCTCTCGTTCTGAACAAAAAGGACATTTGTCGCTTACAGTGGGGTTTAAAATAGACACAAATGCATTTACAGCAATGGCTCCATGTAAAATCCGCCACTGCAAATCACCAATATTCTTTTTTAATGGTGGTTTGTAAAGTGCTCGCCAGACAGGTTTAGTTTCAGAATTGATTCCTAATTTTTCTCTCCATACTGTATCTGTTTTAGTACTTAAATTTTGCTGATGAGTAACTTTAACAATGCATTTATATAATATTTTCCCTTCTACTGTACAAAAATCAATATAATCATTACTTCCAAAATTGAACAGGGGGCTATTAAAACAAAACTCATCTATTACAGGGAAAATTTCAAGTTCAGGAAAAAGATCTTTACTATCAGGGCTTAAAGTCCCTGCACCAAACTCTTGTAAAAGTATCTTCTCTTCATCAGTTAAAATCATAGTTATTTTTTCTAGAAATTTTTTTACAAACCGTATTGATCGAACTCCTAATAGGTTAGCTACTTTTTCAGCTCTCAGTAAATTATAACCTGATTCATTTATAATGTGTTTTAGTTTAAAAACCTTTTTATTACATAATAAATCTGTTAAACCAGGAAAATCTTCTGCCGAAGTATCAAACCTAGCTCCAAAAACAACTGGTTCTTCCAATAACCAATGAAGAGAAGTTGCTGGTTCCATCCAGCGATGTTTAAAGAAACCCCACACTTTGAACAGATTTTGATAGAAAGAAGGAATTTCATTAAAAGTCAATCTTTTATGGTCCATTAGAAACAATGTTAAATCCACTTCCATATTGCCAACTCTTCTCAAGATACTTAAGGCCAGTGGTCTCCACACCAATGAATAAGGTCCCATCATAAGTTTCTGTATATATTGGAGACGGTAAGTGGCTCTTCTACAAGCGAGATTTACAAGACCTTGACCTCCTTCCTCTTTGGGCAAAAAGAGAATGCTTTGAGGAGTCCAATGATACTTGTCCCAAAAAAAGTTCACCAATTCTCTTTGAATATTAACAAGGAGTCCGTTTGGAGGGTCAACACAAGCAAGTTTATGCCATAGTGAGGATGCCACAAGATTATTAATTATAAGAATACGTCCTCTATAAGATATCTGAGGCAGCAACCATTTCCACTTTTCCAATCGACCTTTTATTTTCTCTATTAAACCTTCCCAATTTTTCCTAATAAAGTTTTCATTTCCTAGATAGACACCAAGGTATTTTAAACCTCCTCTTTTCCAAATCAGTCCTCCAGGTAAAGCAGGAAGATCTCCACTCCAACTTCCCACCATTATAGCTTCACTTTTCCTCCAATTTACTTTGGCAGAGGAAACTAGTTTAAAATCATTTACAATTTTTTCTAGCTTAATAACATCTTCCTTCTCATTTACAAAAACAATAACATCATCAGCATATGCAGAAAGGTGTAAAGAATTATTACAATCAGGAAAACTCAAACCTTTTAAATGAATTCGTAGTTTTTGCAGTAAGGGTTCAATTGCCAGGGAGTACAACATACCAGACATAGGACATCCCTGCCTGACCCCCCTTTCAACTTTAAAAGGAGCACACAAACCACCATTAATTTTAAGAACACTCTCAATGTTACAGTATACAGCCTTTATCATTGATATAAACGTATCGTTAAACCCAAAAGCCTTTAAAGTACTCCATAGAAACAAATGTTCAACTCTGTCGAATGCTTTCTCTTGATCAAGAGAAATCATTCCAGAGTTAATTCCCAGGAGTTTAGAAGCATCAAAAACATCTCTTATTAAAGCAATATTATCAAAAATAGACCTGTTGGGAATACAGTAAGTCTGATCACAGTGTATCAATTTGCTTATAATTTTACTAAGTCTCATAGCTAAAGTTTTGGACAAAATTTTGTACTCTGAACATAAAAGTGAAACAGGGCGCCAATTGCTGATATACTGAAGATCCCCTTTTTTGGGTAACAGTGTAATGACTGCTCTTCTGCAGCTTAGAGGCAATAGTCCTCTTTTCAGACTGTCATTAAAAACTGTCAGCAGATCTTCTCCTATGACGGGCCATAGAGTCTTATAGAACTCAACAGGCAGCCCGTCAATTCCTGGAGATTTACCATTATCCAAGCTCATCATGGCAGTATAAAGCTCTTTCAATGACAACGTCTGTTGTAGATCATTGTTAGACTCTTCATCCACCTTTGGCAGTCCTTCAAGAAAATGATCAGCCTCTGCACCCCATTTCCTCAGTTCAGATTTATAAAGGTCAGAAAAAAAACCTACAGCACAGCAACGTATGTCAGCAGGCTCAGTTAGTTCTTGTCCTGTAGCTGAGCGTAAAGTATGGATCATTTTACTTTGACCTTTTTTAATTTCTAAATTAAAAAAGAATTTTGAGGGAGCATCCATTTGTGCCACAGTTTGAAACCGTGACCGGACTAAAGCTCCCTTTGCTTTAACTCCCAACAGGTCTACCAAAATAGATTTCTTTTCTTTCAGATCATCAATATGTTTTCTGTTGTTTTTTTTTGATGCTAATAAATCTTGTAAAACAGTAATTTCCGTCTCTAAAATCTTCATTGACTGGGCTAGGTCTCGAGTAACATTAAGAGTGTACTTTTGACAAAAATCTCTAATAAGAACTTTTCCACAATCCCACCATTGCGATAAAGATACATAAAAATGTTTTTGCTGCTTAAAAGTTTTCCAAAAAAAACTAAAATTTTCTAAGAATTTTTCATCATTCAGCAATGAAGTATTAAAAATCCAATAAGCACTTTTATACTTAACACATTTAAACAAAACACTACACAGAACTAAGCTGTGGTCAGAAAAACCCACTGGAATAATTTTACAGAACTTAAAAAGATTTCGTTGATGTTGAACACTATATATTCTGTCAAGCCTTGCTAAGGATATATAATTTTCAGTACTATGAGCCCAAGTATACTGTCTAACATCTTGATTCATATTTCTCCAAATATCACATAAATCATGTGTTTCAATTAATTGTATAAGTATTTTCTGAGAAGCAGCATGTGGTTCTATATGATTTCTATCTAACTTAGAATTTGCGGTACAATTAAAATCCCCACCTATAAATAACATATCATCTGGATTTAAGTCTTTTAAGACAGCATCCACCTTATCAAAAAACAAAACTCTTTCTAACCCCTTTGTAGGAGCATATAAATTCAAAAGCACCATGGTAACTTTCTCATATTTTACTTTGATCTTTAACAAACGACCACCAATTATTTCTTCAACTTCACAAGACAAAGGTAAAATGTGTTTTGAAAACAAAACAGCAACACCTCCACTAACAGAGGATTTATGACTTAGGACAATCTGTCCATCCCATTCTCTTTTCCAGTCGTTCTCATTTTTAAAATCACTGTGTGTTTCTTGTAAAAACAAAATATCAATTTGCTTTTGTCTACTAAATTCATATAACATCATTCTTTTATAACCATCTCTGGCACCATTTAAATTTAAAGTTCCAATTTTAAAATTTGTCATATTTATTTTAGAGACAAGAAAAAAAAATAAAAAAGTTGCCAAAAAAACTATTTTTGGCAAAATTTTAGAAGTTGACAGCTTCATCTTTATTACATTTTTTTTTCAGTTTGTTCACCAATTTTCTAAGACGATAAATCTCCACATCTTGAAAAGCTCCCTCTTTTATTAGATACCTTACATCATTAATAAATTGCTTACTATCAGGGAAGAAATCTTCTACTTGCACTCCTTTTACTCCTTTTGTTTCTTGCAGAAATTTGCTAATATCATTAGCACTATACAAGCAGATCAAGGTTTCATTTTGGGAACTTAGAGACAGATTTGAACATTGAGATATATTGGAATCAGAGGAATCTCCATCACTATCTGATGCCACACTCTCTTCACCACCCTCATCTTTCTTTACTTGTTTAAGTAACTTTTCTTTTCCACCACTTTTTTTCTTTCTTTTAACTGGGATCTTGAAAACAGATTTTGCTTCATTCTCAAAAACTACAGCATTTTCTTGCATATCCATTTCAACAACATCTGTTATGCAAACGTTCTCAGAAGGTTCAGCCTGCTCATAAGGCCTAGCGAATTCATCATTTTTACTAGACATGGTAACAATCTCAGACTCAGTTTTATCAGATCTTAACTCAGCAGCCACAACTGCAACCGGCCCAAGCTCACCGGCTTCGACCACTGACACACCAGCAATGTCAGTGTCATTCACGATCTCAGCCAGCGGAACAACAGACACCCCCATTTCAGTGCTTGTGTTCACAGCTGCATTTTCCTTTTTATTCGGACAATCACGAACAAGATGTCCAATCTTACTGCAATTAAAACATTTAATCGTAGTATCAGATGTTGCAAACACTGTATAATCGAAACCATCAATTTTGAACTTGAACACCAGATCAATCTCATCAATTCCGTTTTTCAACACCATGAAAACTTGTCTTCTAAACGAGACTAAATGTTTCACCAAAGGTGATTTGCACCCAAGAGGAATTTTCTTTATTGATGAAACCAGTTTTCCATACCGAGATAACTCTTGCACCAGTATATCGTCATTAATAAACGGAGGCACGTTGGACAGAATGACCTTTTTGGACGGGCTACTCAACGGTAAAACACTCACGAGTGAACCGTTCAACACAACGCCACTTTGGACAACTTCATTTGCCTTCTCAATTGATTTAAAAAAGATAACAATTGCACTATTCATTCGCGATGCAGAGACAATATAATCATGTCCCACAATCTCTCCCACGGCTAAACATACCTGCTCCACGTTAATCTTAGACTCCACCTTCACTCCATGTCGGCGGGTTAAATCTTTAAAACTCATCGTGTTTTGGTTCGTCATGCCTCCCAGCGCAACGCTGGTTGCAGACGGAAAAAAAGCTTTTAACTCTAACCGATCCAAACACAACAAAACATACAAACAAACACACAGCTCCAAATACAAAAGCACGATGCAGTCACCCTTACCACGCTCAGTTCATGTACTCCGACAGAGAGGAAAAAAAAAAAAAAAACAACCAAACCGAAAGAAAAGAAAAGAAAAGAAAAGAGAAAGAAAAACAAACGTTTTTGCCACAGCGGGCAAAAAACCAGCTTACATTCACCACGCGCTCTCCAGTCTCGCTCAACAGACGCCCACGCATGCGCACGAAAGAGAGACAGAGTGAGAGAGAGAGTGAGAGAGAGAGAGTGAGAGAGAGAGTGAGAGTGAGTGAGAGTGAGTGAGAGAGGGTAAGAGTGAGACAGAGTGTGAGAGAGTGAGACAGAGAGAGAGTGAGAACAGCAGAACACTCCTGAGCTCCAGTCACTCAGTGAATATGAAAAATTAAAAATATTACTGGGTGAAGGACCTGCTTCCTCTGTGGTAGCACATTATATTTACAAATGCCACAAACTAAGAGGTAAAGAGTGAACACATCTACATTAGAAGTACCATCAATGTTTATAGAAATGTATATGGATTTATTTTGCATGTATTTTATTCTATTTTATTTTATTTTTTCTTATGGATATATATGAATTTTTGTTTTGTTTGTTTCTAGTCTGCTATGTACAATGCTTTGGCAATATGTACCTTTGTATGTCATGCCAATAAAGCAATATGAATTGAAAAAAAAAATTGAATTGAGTGAGAGTGAGTGAGAGAGAGAGAGAGAGAGAGAGAGACAGAATGTGAGAGTGAGACAAAGTGTGAGAGAGAGAGAGTGACAGTGAGAGCGTGAGTGAGACAGAGTGTGAGAGGGAGAGAGTGAGAGAGTGTGAGAGAGTGAGAGACAGAGTGTGAGAGAGTGAGACAGAGTGTGAGAGAGAGAGAGACACATCTGTATATCTATATATCTGAATAACTTGTTCACTGTTTATTGCTTTGGCAACATTGTGTTGTTTCACAGTCATGCCAATAAAGCTCATTTGAATTGAATTGAATTGACAGCGAGAGACAGACTGACAGAGAGAGAGAGAGAGAGAGAGAGAGAGAGAGGGGCCATCACTTCCACTCTCTGAAACAAACACAAGTTTACACACACACACACACACACACACACACACACACACACACACCTGTGATGGTAAAGCGTTTCTACACAGTATCCAGGCTTCATCTACACAGCCTGGTGCTGTTCTAATTCTGTATGGCCTTCATTCTTTTCAGATCATAAATAGAGAAACATTAAGAGACGCCCTGCTCTCACTCGTGTGTGTAGGCAGTGCATAGAGACGGTTTCTAAAGCTCTGATTACTGGAGTGTAGATGAAGAGATCTGAGCGAGACACAAACCCTGCAGGTCCAGCACCAGCAGCTCTCCTCGAGTGTACTCATACGTCCAGTGGCTGAAGGCCAGCATGGTTTCCTCCAGAAGGTTGGTCGGCACGATTTCATCCCCGTTGTTATTATTAAACTTGCGGAAGTCTCCAGTGATGCACTCCTCGATGGCAAACCACTGACCGGCAGAGTGACAGTAGAGCAGGAAGACCTCCAGAAACCTGCAGAACACACACTCTCAGAAACACCCTCAGGCGTGTGTGTGTGTGTGTGTGTGAGTGTCAGTGTGCGTGTGGGGGTGTCAGTGTGTGTGTGTGTGTGTGTGTGTCAGTACCTGGGTGAGTACGGGATGGTTTTGGGTCTGATCTGATTGAAGGCAAACGTGAGTTTCTGAGCTGCTCTCTGCTGCTGAATTTCCTGTTCACAAGCACACGATTAGTCGCACACAGAAGGACCGCCTACTCACCTGTCAATCAACCACTGCACTAACTCAACAGTTTAAGACGTGAGTTCAGACATTCATTTAAAGCACTTCAGCACGCAATAATGTACATTTATATCACATTACACTACCATAAAAAACATACTGCAAATGTAAAAATTCATAATGTAGCGTAGTTCTAAATATAACGCTATAATCCACACATCTTGGCAGCTGTTAAAGAAAAAGTTTGAGAGAGACTTCCACATGTAAAGCTCATTTCTGTTTTCTGTAGCAGAAATGTGGGTTAACGAGATGCGTGTAGTTCTGCACTCCTGTGAGTCTGTGTTTGGGTCAGTGAGGAGGATCCTCGTACCCTGAGACAGAGGTGCAGGACGGTGTCCTCTCTGTAGATGCTCTGCCAGGTGTTGACCACCTCGGGCAGGAAGGACTTGACGATGTACAGGTGTCCAGGCTTGAGGATGTCGTACTCGGACCAGGTGCAGAGCACCTTCAGCGCCCGGCGCAGACCTCCACCCATCTCCTCCTTACTGAGGAACTCGATCTTAGCACAGAGACCACGCTGAGCCCAGGACGACATGCTGTTATTGATGCTGTTGGGAGAGCTCTCCTCCAGACGGTACACGGTCACCGGTTCACCTGCACCACACACAAACACCTGAACGTCAAGCTGGAACACACGAGCGGCGTCACGATCACACGCTACACCGCAGGACTGGGCGACGCGAACACCACACACATCACACGTCTGCAGCACGAGGAACAGCAAACATCAGTGACATCAGTGTAAGAGCAGATTCAAAGCTCAAAACTAAAGACTCGAAGCAAACCGAGCTGAGCTGAGCTCAATACTGACACTACTGTCTTTTTAGAGCAGCTGAGTTTAGATTTGTGTCATGTGATGAAGATCTGACCGTCTTCATTCGCTCGCCACAGGCCTCAAATATCTTAAATCAGAGAAACTGCAAAAACATGCATCTCTTCCGCAGTATTTCTGTCTTGTTTTCCAGAACAAATATCTAAACATCCTTAGATCAACACATGAAGTCTTGTTTTCTGAGAAACTGAACCTAATGATCTGAGTTTATGATTAAATCAAGAACAGATATTTGTTCTGTTTTAATCATCAACACACTTCATCAGTTTCACAGAAAACAATTATTTTGTAATTTTGCTTCTCTAGTAAATGTGTCTTGATGTAAGAATCTTTAGACATTTGTCTGTAATGTATTTCTCATCACTCCATGTGTGTGTCTTCACACCGCCCAGAACTACATGAAACGAACAGCAAAGCATGATGGGACAGAGACAGAGAGACCGGGGTCTTACCTCGAGGGGGCACTGGGGTGAATGGAATACTCTGGGACAACCGCATCAGGTTATTACGCTCCACCGCTAACACACACACACACACACACACAGGGCTGATGTCAGTATACGTCACAGGAGCAGCTACACACACACACACACTCAGGACAGTCTGTGTTCGAGCGAGGAAATCAGGAAACCGTCAGCTTTCATTGGATGAATGACAGAGACACTGACCTGAATACTGATAACTGTCCATGGGCTTGAACGGAGAACTGATCGCTGCTCCACACACACACACACACACACACACACACACACACACACACAGAGCAAAGAATGAGCAGAACAACACAAAATACCACGGTATTACCATGCTCCTGATGCTATAAGACTTACAGTCCTTCCACACGGAGAGGTGTGTGTGACGAGCACCGTACAGCCCCGCTGCAGCTGAAACACACACACACACACACACGCACACACACACACACACACGCACACACACACACAGGTCAGTTCAGCTGTCGTGATGTTTGTGGATCAGGTGATCATCAGATGTGATAAAACACTCACTGTTTGAGATGTCTTCTCCTGGACTCCTGAACACCAGAGAAACAAACAACAATCACTCAAAAATACATCTCTCTCTCTCTCTCACACACACACTCACACACACACACACACACACGTCTGTGTGTCCACATCAGTATGCTTCATCAGGTTCACAATATTTACTGGTCTGTCTCCTAACCCCAAACTCTCACAGAAACCTGTTCATAACACTCGACATACATTTATGCATCAGTTACTCACGGTTTACTGGACTGAGATGATTTCCCCTGAGGATGAAAGACAGACAGAGTTACGGTGTGTGTGTGTGTGTGTGTGTGTGTGGTTTCTCTTAAACACTCATGTGTTGTTGTGTGTTTGACTGACCAGCAGCGGATCCTCATAACACGAGACGTCCTCCAGCGACACGCGTGTGCTCTCCTGCTTCCCGAGCGCTGCACACACAGATAAAGAGACGAGACGCTGCTTTAACATGCCTAAACCGAGAGAGAGGTGTGTGTGTGTGTGTGTGTGTGTGTGTGTGTGGCGTTCGTCCTCATGATGCGTCTCACACTCACCGGACTCTGGCTGCAGGACTGAAGGGTTTCTGTCGAGCTCGGTGAAGCCGGCGTACGAGTTCACCATCCGCACGTGACCCTGCGCCGCGGCCGCCTTTAGACACGCAACACACACGTCAGGATCGAGCCGCGCTGGAGACACTCACCGCGTCTTTAACACACACTCACCGCGTCTTTAACACACACTCACCGCGACGTCTTTAACACACACTCACCGCGACGTCTTTAACACACACTCACCGCGACGTCTTTAACACACACTCACCGCGTCTCGAGTCTTTCTGGAGGGACTCGGCTGACGGCTGACAGCACCCTCTTTAGGAAACGACCTCTGACCCTCAGGATCATCCTTGTGACCTTTGGAGGAACACGAGAGAATGAGTTCAGAGACGGAGCGCACTTGTTTAGGAACAGTTGATTAGCGTCACCGTGTTAAATGATCAGTTTAATAACCCTGACCCTAACCAGCACCAGCCCGGGTTAGACACGACAAGACAACACTTCGTTCACTCCCGAGGGACATTTAGTTTGAGATGAAACCACCGCCAGAGGTCAGAGGTCACCCGTCTCTAACACACACAGGGGCATGCAGACGGGGTGAGGGTCAAGGGTCACCGTTAGGGTTCCCTGATTCCCAGCGGTGGACCGAAGCCAAACCTCCGTGTCTCTCTCGGAGTCTGTTCAGCGCTCTTCTGCAGCGGCCGTCTCTCTCGAAGCGCTGCGGGCCCCGGGGCCGGTGCTCAGGGGTCAGAGGGAGGCCCGGGAGGGGCGTGTTTCTGTCGGGTGGGTCGGGGGTGGGTCTAGCGTCTTCATCATCAGCGAAGGCGTGATTGACGTATCCCTCGCACTCAGGCTCACTCACGAACACCCCTGGGGCTCCTCCATCACTCCTCTCATAAACACCCTCCTCGTCCTCCTCATACTCACCCACGAAGGCCCCGAACTCCACTGTGACGTGCGCCGGCTCCGTGTGTGTCTGCGGCGGGGTGCTGACGGGGCTGCTGGGACACGTGTCCTGCTGCACGGAGCGTCCGCGGCGCCGCAGCTGTGGTGAGGTGACCTCAGAGGATCCAGACGAGGCTGTGAGCGCAGGCCGTCTCTGGAGGCTGGGAGGAAGCTCCGCCCCCTGCCGCTCCTCGGCTCCGCCCCCGAACAGAGACTCTGCTATGCTGGTGGTGGGAGGCAGGAATCCCACGCTGCACCGCAGCAGAGCGCTGGACTTCGAGTGCCCCATCAGGTCGGGTCCCAGGTTCTTGGAGACGCTGAGCTCGCGTGTGATCTGGTTGTGCACTTTGCTAGCCTCGGACGCTCGCTGCGCGGTCAGTGCCTTCAGTGTGTCCACCGTGAGCGCAGACAGGTCCTGCAGGTGTCCGATCTGAGAATCCAGCGTGTGCAGAGAGCGCTTGATGAAGTTCACCTTGTTTCCCACCTCCTTCAGCTGCACACACATCGTTTCCACCCTAAAAAACAAACAGGTGTAAACAATCATTTCTCTTTTATATAGTACATTCATACTGTTTCAAGGCCGCTTTACAGAAAATAATCAGTTCCAGAGGCTTTAGTTCACATTTATGCATTTGCCAGACACTTTCATCCAAGGTACACATCAGGCCTTGCTTTCCCTGGGAATCGAACCTGTGACCTTGGTGTTGCTAGCACCATGTGCTACTGTTAAATTTACATTAGTGCATTTGGCAGATGCTTTTATCCAAAGCCAGTTGCACTGTATTCAAGGATTTTCAGCTAATGCGCTCCCTGGGAATCAAACCCATGATCTACTGTTTGGGCTTCTGAAATGTGTGGAGAATCAAGCGATCATCGATCAGATGTCGGGAGACAATGTAGTTTCAGGAACAACAGTAGTTGTTCACTTTAAATGGTATAAATGTGTCTGATTGGCTGTGAGTGTTCACTTTGACCACATGAGGTCATGATGATGAAATCCTGTATTGAATGCTGCTACAGGTGAACACACACTAAAGAGGGACCCTGATGCATGTGGTTCATCGTCGTACCTGTCGGACGTGAGTCTGATTCTCTCTTCACTCCCAGAGTGAAACTGATCGTCTTTCTCGTGGAAGTATGTCTCCACGCACTGCTCCTCGAAGTCGTGCAGCTTCTTCTGGTCCTCCTCGGTCAGGAAGAGCTCTGAAAGACAGCAGGACGGTCAGATCCCTGTCAGACGCAGCAGAAGCGACGGGGTGAGAGAGAGAGAGGTACAGTACTTGGGCCGTAGGTGCTGCTGTCCTTCTTCCTCTTCCTGCAGATGGAGGACAGCACAGACGCGACGTGGCTGAGCAGAATCAGCGGCGGAGGAAGGACGGGCTTGTCGTGGTACTCCATGACGAAGTGATAGCGCTGGTATTTCCACACCAGGTTGGATATGGACTTCACCTGCATGTAGACGTTACTGCGGAGAAACGGCACGCTCAGTTACGGTGAAGAGGGTCACAGACACACAGCGTGCGGCGGCGCAGCACTCACTTGAAGAAGGCGATGAGCAGGTTGACCATCAGGATGTACTGGACGAACAGATAGACGGCCTGCAGCAGCTGCGTCAGCCACACACCGGGCCCGCACAGATCCTTCACGTTCGGGTCGCTCGAGTTAGCACACACTGACAACATCACCACATCCTCATTACTACACAGAAAGAGCTAATCTCTCACACTGCTGCATGTTATATGTGATGCCGAATCCTGATTTCAAGGTCAGAGATAGAGGAAAATGCAAACGTGAGCCTGATGTTTTCTGATTCTGTGCAGGATAGTGCTTTGCTATGAACCTGTTCCTTTCTGAATAATGCAGATGTTTACCGTCGATCTCGTAGGCGTAGACTTCACCGTACATCATCCAGTAGGGCTGGAACACCACATCTCTGGCTAAGGTCCACGAGGGATCCTCGTTTGGGTACAGAATGGCTTTCCGGGGAACTCCAAAACTCAGCAGCACCACGGCCATGATGACCACGATGTAGAACATGTTGGCCACCTGCGGAGGAAGAGATCGGTCAGTGCTGGAGCACACGAGCGGCTCAAACACAAGCACAGCTCCGAGCGCTCGCTCACCATCTTCCCGATCATCATGACGTAGGGTCCGGCCTGCTGATTGACCGCCAGGATGTCCAGCAGCCGCACGTACCAGAAGATGATGTTCAGACAGTACACTAACCGGCCCGTGATGAACACGATCCCCGAGCCGAAGCGCAGACCGAAGCCCACGAAGAACATCAGGATGGCCAGGAAATCAGAAACGTTGAAGTAGTCGCAGAACCAGACTTTAATCTTCTGACTGATTTTACCTCCTTCAGACATGAACATCTAGAGAGGAAACACACATGTACTGATCACATGTCACATGTATACACAACACAAACACACGTGTGTGACCTCAAACCCTCGCTTCAGTCACATGACCAGAGGAGGCAGGGTTAGACGCTCAGCAGGAGTGTTACGAATAATGAATAAAGTTTCTAACATAGCTCATTAAAATATCTGAACACACACACCTCTCGAATCTTCTCCACCCCCAACGTGAAGATGCAAAGAATGACGACCCATTCCTGAGGAGACGGAAACGACTCCATCTTCACCAACACCACGTACGAATAAAGCATCAGGAAGCCGATGTAGAAGAGCTAGAACACACAGAACACACCATTAGACACGTGACATCTCTCTAAAACCTTCATAAGGAGCTCAGATATCCTTATGATCTCACACACACACCTGCGATAGAGCTATTAGACACTCGTACTAAACCAGTGACCAATCGCCATCACAATCACCATCATAAACACAATAACCATCACAATCACAAACACCATCACAACACAATCACAACACAAACACCATCACAACACAATCACAACACAAACACCATCACAACACAATCACAACACAAACACCATCACAGCACAATGACCATCACAATGACCATCACAATCACAATCACCAACACAAAACCCCAAAACAATCACAACACAAACACCACCACAATGACCATCACAATCACCAACACAAAAACAATCACCATCACCATCACAACACAATGACCATCACAACACAATCACAACACAAACACCATCACAACACAATCACAACACAAACACCATCACAATGACCATCACAACACAAACACCATCACAACACAATCACAACACAAACACCATCACAGCACAATGACCATCACAATCACCATCACAACACAAACACCATCACAATCACCATCACAAACACCAACACCAACAAAAACACCAAAACAATCACAACACAAACACAATCACAACACAAACACCATCACCATCACCATCACAAACACCATCACAACACAATCACAACACAAACACCACCACAATGACCATCACAATCACCAACACAAACACCATCACAACACAAACACCATCACAACACAATGGCCATCACAATCACCATCACAAACACCATCACAACACAATCACAACACAAATACCATCACAACACAAAAACCATCACAATCACAATCACCAACACAAAAACCCAAAACAATCACAACACAAACACCATCACAATGACCATCACAATCACCAACACAATCACAACACAAACACCATCACAATGACCATCACAACACAAACACCATCACAACACAATCACAACACAAACACTATCACAACACAATCACAACACAAACACCATCACAGCACAACGACCATCACATTCACCATCACAACACAAACACCATCACAATGACCATCACAATCACCAAAACAATAAAAATCACCATCACCATCACAGCACAATGACCATCACAATCACCATCACAACACAAACACCATCACAATGACCATCACAACACAAACACCATCACAATCACCATCACCATCACAAACACCAACACCAACAAAAACACCAAAACAATCACAACACAAACACAATCACAACACAAACACCATCACAATGACCATCACAAACACCATCACCATCACAAACACCATCACAACACAATCACAACACAAACACCACAATGACCATCACAATCACCAACACAAAAACAATCACCATCACCATCACAACACAATCAGAACACAAACACCATCACAACACAATCACAACACAAACACCACCACAATGACCATCACAATCACCATCACCATCACAAACACCAAAACAATCACAACACAAACACAATCACAACACAAACACCATCACAATGACCATCACAAACACCATCACCATCACAAACACCATCACAACACAATCACAACACAAACACCACCACAATGACCATCACAATCACCAACACAAAAACAATCACCATCACCATCACAACACAATCACAACACAAACACCATCACAATGACCATCACAACACAATCACAACACAAACACCACCACAATGACCATCACAATCACCAACACAAAAACAATCACAATGACCATCACAACACAATCACAACACAGACACCATCACAATGACCATCACAACACAATCACAACACAAACACCACCACAATGACCATCACAACACAATCACAACACAAACACCACCACAATGACAATCACAATCACCAACACAAAAACAATCACCATCACCATCACAACACAATCACAACTCAAACACCATCACAATGACCATCACAAACACAATGACCATCACAAACACCATCACCATCACAAACACCAACACAATCACCATCACCAACACAATCACTCCATCACACAGGATTTAAATCAGTGCTAAAATCAGTTAATTTTTAGTTTGATTTCATACAAATTAATAAAAAACAGGTGGAAATAAAATTAATTTATAAAATTATAACTTTTATTAATAATGAAAAACAAAAATAAATTTTTTTTGCAAATGAAGTGATTTTAATGTTTTTTTTTATTTTATTTGTAATTTAATCAATTTAATGAATTCTTGTTACTCTGAGTAGCAGGAACGAGTAACGAGTGGAACAACAGCCCAGAACACTTGGTGCTGAAATCTCACACTTACACACACAGACACACACACACACACGCAGCGTGAGAAGTTAGCCGCTCGTACCGTGTTGAACCAGAACTTGACGATGGGTGCGTGGTAGAAGGCGTAGAACCTGCGTGTGATGGGTAACCGGCGGGAGCGCACGTGCACCTCCGTCTCACTCTTCACATCGGCGTTCTCATTGGGACGGACTTCCTTAAACACATCCTGACACAAACACACACTCTGTCACTCTGTGCAGGAACACCCAGAACACTTCAGGGGTGTTTAACGTGTGATCCGCACCATGGGGATGTCGTCAGGCTTCTGCAGGCTGTGCTCGCTGTCTTCCATGCTCTGATGAGCGTCCTGCGACTGAGGGATGTGGGACATCTCCGCTTTAGTCTTGTACTCCAGCAGGAGGATGGCAGGAGGAACCAGGATGCTCAGGATCACCTGCACACACACACACACACACACACACACACAGCATCAGTCAGTCGACGGGTGGATGGATGGATGGATGCAGGAGTGCATGCGGCGGCTGTACCTTGTACCAGGAGTTCTTGCGCATGTTCAGGCGGCCCATCCACATGTCGGAGAGCAGCATCTGTGTGCAGGTGTGAGCCACGAACAGACGGAGACGTGACGACACGGCCAGCTTCAGACAGGTGGAGTTACTCCAGTTCTTCAGCTCGTAGGTCAGCAGCTTCATGGCCATGGTCTCGTCCTGTCTGAACGACTGCTCCAGCAGATCCACGGCCAGCGTGCCGAACTCACTGACCACACACACACACACACGTTTTGAAACTTTTAGTTTCAGTTAACTATAATAACCCTGTCTGGAGCTCAAAGAGTAGATTATGGCAAAAGCGTTGTTAAAGTGATGGTTCAGATCCCAGGGAAAGTCCCTTTGGATAAAAGCATCTGCCTGATGTTTTTGGTTTGAGTCTGACTGATGAAGACTCACCTGGAATACTCCTTCAGCTCCTCGGACGTGTCGTCCACCACGTCGCTCTTCTTGGCCTCGTATCCCATGGAGCGCAGCAGTTTGCAGGCCACCAGAGCTTTGGCCATGGACTCCTCTCCGTGCTGCCAGAAGAACAGAGACATCTTCTGCCGCTTCATCAGCACGGCCCACACCAGCAGCTCGTTGAAGGGGTACGGGAACCGGCGCGTCTCCGGGTCATCGATGTCCACCACCTCCTCCTTACTCTTCTTCTTCTGCTGCTGCTCTGAGACCGAGTCCAGCTGAGGAGGAAGAGCACAGGTCACACACACGCTGAGACACACACACACACACACTCACACTCGTCTTACCCTGGGCTTGTAGGGCTGCGCCGTGTTGATGAAGTGATTGTGTCGTGTTTTCTCTTTTTTATCTGCCTGAATGCTGAAAGACTCATGGGTGCTGCCCGCCGTGTGTCGACTTGACCGCTGACAGACAGACAGACACACACACACACACACACGCACACAGGCAGAAGAAGCATTAGATATTTCATTCTGACATAACTATTAATTAAACAATAATAATAAATGTTAAATGCAGAAATCATTCAAATAAATTCAAAAACACTGAAAAGACTAATAAAAATAATAAAGAAAGTTATGTGTCCATCAACTGGCACCAGATAACTGTGAACATGCGAATGTGTTGTTAAATGTCTGAAATATTAACATCAAGTCTTCTATAAATCTTCGAGCACATATTGTAGCTGGTACAGTGTGTTAGCGCTGGTTTACCCGGCTGTTCCCGTGCAGGTTGTTGTAGATGATGCGGAAGCGTTTGCGTGTGTAGTTGCACCGGTACGTTCCTCCCATCAGAAACTCGATCACCAGACCCACGTCGATCAGCGTGATCCTATAGTTGGGCGGGAGGTTACCCTGACAGGAGAACACAAGGAAATAAACTCAGACGCCTGCAGTCGGTCAGACACACACACACGTACATCAGCTGAAGAGCGTTACCTGTTTGACGTCCCTCACCAGGTGATAGAGCGTCGGATTGGTCTGAGTCTGTTTCTGTGAGAATAGAAATGTTCAGATTTACTATCAGATCAGTTTATAAGAGAGCAGAACATCTGTGTGTGTGTGTGTGTGTACCGTGTTGTAGAGCTCCTCCAGACGTGTGTGTGTGTGTACCGTGTTGTAGAGCTCCTCCAGGCATGTGTGTGTGTGTGTGTGTGTACCGTGTTGTAGAGCTCCTCCAGGCGTGTGTGTGTGTGTGTGTGTGTGTACCGTGTTGTAGAGCTCCTCCAGACGTGTGTGTGTGTGATTGTGTGTGTGTGTGTGTACCGTGTTGTAGAGCTCCTCCAGGCGTGTGTGTGTGTGTGTACCGTGTTGTAGAGCTCCTCCAGACGTGTGTGTGTGTGTGTGTACCGTGTTGTAGAGCTCCTCCAGGCGTGTGATTGTGAGGAAGCGGTGCATACTGACGCCATTCTCGATCAGGAGCTTCACAAACTCCACGCGGTCCATCACCAACGCATCCAACATCGCCTGCTCGAGGGAGCCCACCTACACACACACACACACACACACACACACACACACACAAACACTAAGTGTTAAAGTCAGAGCCCAGAACTTTCATTCACATTGAACTGAAGCTTCAAACGTAAGAAAAGGAAATCTCCTGAAGAATGTCTCTTTCTTCTGGTCCATGCAGTGTCCAATGCTGTCTGGTTCATCCACGTTTGGAGCATGAGGAGAGAACATGACTTCTGGGGGAACTACACTCAACACAACTCTTTTGCTTCACTTTTGTTGGTTGTCTTTAGCTTGATTTCTGGAACCAGCCAAATTCTATAAACTATGTGGTTACACTATTTTAAAGTGATATTGTTAGCATTATTACACAAATAAGTACTGAGTAATATTAATTAAATACATGTGCTTAATATTGGGTTACTTTTAATTATGCATAATTCACTGTCATTACTAAAGTAAGCACTAGTTATATTATTCTAATACCGTGCAATGATGATATTTATAAAGTTACTTTACAGTTTACAGAATACAACTCTTCTAATTTGATACGTCAAAGTAACACTGTACTTGTTACAGTATCAGAATGTGTTCAGAGGTCACTGTGTGTGTGTGTGTGTGTGTGTGTGTGTGTGTGTGTGTGTGTGTGTGTGTGTGTTCACTACAAACACAACTGTTTCTCTCCGTGTTTATGGGCACACAAACACACACAGGTACGAACCAGCAGCTGTCGTCCGTAAACAAACACGTGATCTTTAGCGATGTCCACCCGATCCCACGCCAGCGTCAGGACCAGCTGATCGAAGGCCGACGCGTTTGTGCCTGTGAACACACACACACACACACACACACACACACAGTGATAAAGTGTTTCTCCTCAAACTAAAGTAAATGTTTGAACAACAGAATGTGATTAACCTGCTGAAACACCAAACCATCTTTCTGTCTGTGGTTTTACTCGGCAGTATTCAGTTATGTGATATCACAATAATGAACGATAAGTAACAAATACCTACTTATTTAGACTTACTAGACCATTTATTTTTTATGTTTTCCAACATAATAAATATAAACATTTTATAAAATTCAGCTTAGAAAAAAGAAAATGATAAATTATATATGTACAAAATAGAAAGAAAGAAAGATTATTTAAATGTAAATGACATTGAACTTTTTTTTTCTGGGTCCGTCTTAAAAAACTAAACAAAAATCATATGTTTGTGTGTGATGGAAGTTCAGGAGATGATGGTCTGATTTGGTTCATTTGCAGCAGAAACACCTGCATCGGTCAAACCCATACACACACACACACACACACACACGCTCACACACACACACACACGATGAGGGGTCGTTCCTCTCTGACCTTTCAGCAGAGCCTTCAGGATGGCCACATCGATGTCCTGATGGTCCTCTGAGCCCACAGGAAACACTGTGATCTGAAACACACACACACACACACACACACACACACACGAGGGTCAAACACCAACAGGACCTGCAACCTGTGTGTCACTTCCACAATAACAACAGCTTATTGACTAAATACTGACTGTGTATGTGTGTGTGTCTGTGTGTGACAATGTGTGTGTGTGAGTGTGTGCATGTGTGTGTGAGAGAGTGTGTGTTTGTTCACCAGCTCTTTGTTCTTCATGCACTCCATCAGCGTCTGGAAGAGATGCAGCGCGTCACTGTGGCTAAAGTTGAAGGTTTTCTTGATTGTCGTGATTATGTCGGCCTCGACGCCGTCAGGCAGCGCTCTACACACACACACACACACACACACACACACACACACAGAATTCATCTCGACTCAAGGTCTGATACAACACTGAACATCTGACTGCACACATAATCAGATACGAAACATCACAGAGCTCAGAGATTTACGCATAAGTCATTGTGTGTGTGTGTGTGTGTGTGTTACCCGTCCTGCTCCGTCTGCTTGTGTACGTATGCCAGTATATCAGCGGCGCGTCCGGTTCCCTCACACACCACCACCGGCACCGGAGGACTCTCCTGAAGATACTCCAGCACCGTCAGGATCACGTTTGGACCGCCTTCGAAGATCAGAGCCACGACCGGGACGCCCTGACCAATGCCTACACACACACACACACACATAAATACATTTATACATCTATATATATGTGTGTGTGTGTGTGTGTGTGTATAAAAATTACATTTCGTCACTTTTTGATCTCTGCCTCACACTTGCATTGATGTTTTTTCTGAGTTTCTCACATCATTTTAATTCTAACATGTGAAAGAGTCTGAATGAAGAGCGAAGAACTGCTGCATCATAACAGATGCTTATAACCAACTGTTTGGGACTTAGATGTGTGTGTGTGTGTGTGTGTGTGAGTGTGTGTGTGTGTGTGTGTGTGTGTGTGTGTGTGTGTCTCACGGGCGTGGATTCTCTGCTGGTTAATGTGTTTCTCCAGTTCTCTCCTGAGTTTGACTTCAGCTCCATATTTCCCGACTGTCCCATCATCCACCAGGACGAAATGAGAGTGGAAGTTATTCAGCACGTTGAGTTTACTGAGAGGATTCAGCAGGGTTTGGTATGGCGCTACAACCTGAACACACACACACACACACACACACAACAATGATTTCATACAGAAGCTCCTGATTTTTTTGTGATTTGAAACACTAATTTACAGAACTTTGTACATACTGTACCAGCATTACTGCTGTAACGTTTCCATCTAGCGTTCAGAGGTTTACGGTCATTAAGACTGTTTAATGTGTGTGTGTCTCCTCTGTTATCAAGGCTGCTTTTATTTGATCCAAAATACAGAAAAATACAGAACTCTAATATGCTGATTTGCTGCTCAGATGAAGCCATTCAGTGAGATTGACATAAATGGTCACATGTAAATAAAGGTCATAAATAGGCTCTATATGTGTGTGTGTGTGTGTGTGTGTGTGTTATAAATGAGTCTCACGTCTCTTCCGATGAGGTCGTTCCTGTTTTCGATCACTCCCCAGGGTGCTATTCCCACCGTACAGATTTTCCGAGCCGATCTGGACATATGTTCCTTCAGAGCGTCCCCCACATGTTTGGCCACACCTGGAAACGCAGTGGAAAAACCCCCACAGTCAGCGGTTATAGTGACCGTGACCCTCAGGGGTCGTGACCTCTCTTCACAAGTGTGTGTGTTCTGCAGCAAGTGTCTGTGTGTGTGTAGAGGCAATGTGAGTGTGTAAACACTAATAAAGTGTATCAACCTGATCTTTAAACTCAAATGACTGTCATTATGATAATCAAGTTAATCCTGTAACTGCTATATGAACACACACACACACACACTCGCTGAGTCTGCGGTCTGTACAGCAGGTAGAGAGTCTGGTGCCACACATCTGTACCCATGATGCACTAGTAATGAGTGTGTGACCTGTGTTGACCCCTCCGGTCAGGATCCAGGCTCCGGTGGTGACAGCAGCTTTGATCAGTCCTTTTCCCACCACCTGTTTGATCCGCGGATGCAGGTCGAAGTTCTGGATTCCCCCGTGAACACTGATGACGATCTTTGGCAGCTCCATCTGCCACTCCTTCAGCATGAGCCTCAGGATGGCCTCCGGACGGGAGTCATAGGAGAGACGCACATACTGCAGAGAGCAGAGCAGGACATCATCAACCCCTGACCAATCAGAACGCTACACTGAGTGACATCATTAACCCCTGACCAATCAGAACACTGGACTGAGTGACATCATTAACCCCTGACCAATCAGAACACTGGACTGAGTGACATCATTAACCCCTGACCAATCAGAACGCTGCACTGACTGACACTCATGATCATTCTGAGCATTCTCTGTGTGTGTGTGGGAGTGAGTGTGAGTGAGAGAGAGTGAGTGTGTGAGAGTGAGTGAGTGTGAGAGAGAGTGTGTGAGAGTGAGTGAATGTGAGTGAGAGAGTGAGAGTGTGTGATAGTGAGTGTGAGAGTGAGTGAGTGTGAGAGTGTGTGTGAGAGTGAGAGAGAGAGTGAGTGAGTGAGTGAGTGAGTGAGTGAGTGAGTGAGTGAGTGAGTGTGTGTGTGTGTGTGTGTGTGTGTGTGTGTGTGTGTCCAGACCTTGGCTCTGTATGAGTGGGATCCTCCCTGGAAGTTGATGACTCCATAAGCGTCAGTGGGACTCTCCTCCGTGTGCTTCTCCACTGACCACTGCTCCAGATCGGGCAGCTCTCCCTCGGTCAGACGCACGTCTGAGTATTTCGCTGGCAGTGTGGCGCTGAAGCCCACGTGCTGCCGAACCAGACGCCCACAGCAGCATCTAAACACACACACACACACACACGTCAGCACACGCTCCTCTGAACACCTCGACTGTTCGAAATGTCTTAAAGTCATGTTTCGTGACACTCACCGCACGAGCTGCTGACAGATTTGGCATCCTGGGAGACATCTGCAAAAAACACAAACAGAAGTCATATCTGAGGGAAACCAGATCCATCATTGTGTTCAGATGATCAGGACACGTGAAGCAAACGGAACTGAATGAAGTCATGCTGTGCTTGTCTCATCGCTGCATCAATATGCCTACTTCCATCTATATAGTAGGCAAAAAAATACATGATAAGACTAGTATACAGCATTCATAAAACAGCAGGTAAAAAGTGGATGACCTACTACATCCTCTGAGATTCTGATATGCACATCCAGTGAAAACTATCCCATGAGGCCACGGGAGAGGATCAGTGAATGGCAGTGATGCACCAAGCACTGTTAGACATGAAGGATGTAGCATTCATACTACCCACACTCATACTACACAGAACCCATTTCTTTAACCGTTTAAATATAGTTCCTGGTAGATAGCATGTGATTTTGGACGCAGCTGATGTGATTGTGTCTGTAGGAGGAAGGATGCCAGTGTGTTATCAGGCCAATGTCATGTGGTTGTGATGGCATTCTGACTTGACTGCACACTAAAGATTGAGCCTTTAATAACTACATGAAGTGCATGATGTACCTGTGAGGGTCCTTCGACACGGGCAGAATATAGACACATTCCCTCCTGGTGAAAGTGTGTTCGATCCAGGACTTCTGGGACTGCAGGACACAAACACAATCAGGATGAAGAACTGACTAACATTTCACACTGAAAACATTAGGTTTACATCTAATAATGACGTACATCTGAGCGCAACGGATTAATGAAGCAAGAAACATTGGGTGGGACTCAATGCACAGGATGTTGATTGTGTGTTGAGATGTGGGCGTGGCTCTCAAATGGAGGCGGGCCTTGATTGTAAGGCAGGGGTGGAGTTTAACTGGACTAAATGAGTGGAGAAGTCCTACATCCATCACAAGAGAGAAGTCTGTCGTCTCACTGGATTACACATTACAAGGACTACATAAAAAAAAATTAATAAATAAACAACCACCCAGAGATGAAATAGCTCATTAAGACGAAGACAGGATGAATTTCCATTTCATGCAGACATTAAAACATGTTTATCTCTGTTCATACGTGTGCTGAATCAAACGCACTGCTCGTGTTTGGTGTGAAATGGGCCACTGAAAAGACAAACTACATCATTACAGTCTAAACACAGATTTTACATCAAAACTCAAGGACACTGCGTAAAGGGAACAAAAATGGCCTTAAAATCAAACTAAAGGGTATTCATATTGAACTTGACAGGTCCAACACAATTACAGAGCACCGGCTGGAGAGTGAAATGTAGGGCCTTATGAAACATTTAATTTTCTCTCAAATTCTATTTTTCTGGATTCCATTTTTTTCTGTTTGAGTTTTCTAGACTCCGTTTTGAATGAAACTTTATTAATCAAAAAATATGTCTAATTAATTTAAATCATGAAACACACATTTTAACAGCAATTTATTAAACATTTATCAAACATTATACTTATCACCCTATAAATTATTGATATATTTAGGGCACTATACGTTTCTTTTTTGTTAGATTTTTTCTCAAATGCAGTTGAATTTTTTACATATTCTGTGTTTTCCATTCATTTCTGGATTCCATTTTTAAATGGTTTAAATTGTAACTATAACTGATTTTTTTATTTAAAAAAAATACTATTATTATTTATTTATTTATTTATTTTACTTTGTTGTGTATTTACATTTTTTAGTTAAATATTTTTTTCTAGTAAATATTCTTTAAAAATGTTTTAATAATAATTTTAGCAGTAGAATTCTTATTACAGTAATATATTCCAGTCACAATTTCTTCAAGTTAAACCGAACTTTTATTTTGACAGGTTGCTCTGAAGACCTTTGAGTTTCTGTGTGTATATGATCTGACCATAGTTTTCCTCAAATGAAACCGTAAAATGTTCATGAAGTGACTCTCAGGGCAGTTTAACAGATGTTTATGTGTTCTTGTATTGAGGCATAGTAGACGAAATAAATACATTTGTCCATTAATTAATTAAAATTATTTCTGGAACTTTTTGCTCTATGTACGGAAGTCATTCAGACGTGCAGATGATTCTAAACACTCAATCCATTCAACTGTTCGTTAAACTGTTGTTTTTGATTGTTTACACTTACGTAAAACATTAAAATGCCGCAAAGGTTTTTTTTTGTGCTTGAAATGCGTTTTACACCTTTACAAATCGTCTCGTGCATGCAAATTTCATTTATGCTTACAATCACAAAGCTCGCCCTATTTTTCTCCTCGTTTGAAAGCATGTTGTGAAATGATTGACCGAGGCTCCTCCAGCGTATCTGCTAAACTACCGTTTACATCTGGACTAATCATGAGGTTTACCATAATGACCATAGAGACACAAAAACTAAATTACTACCATAGATCTTATCTCAAGACCCACCCAGAGACACCAGCATTATAAAACAGCCACAGGTGGGATTTACAGGCAGGAACGTCTTTCAAAGATCTCAAACTTCATCAAACTCCGTGACTAGAGACTCCTCGTCCTGAAACACTGGACTGTTATAAACCTGAGCACACGGACCACAGGAGACGAGGTTACAGACAGAGATCTGGAAATCACACGAAACTGAGCTTGATTCTGAGAAACTCTGCATCAGACATACATCAGCTCAGAGTCCACATTATTATTCTCTAATTAAAGCAATAGTTCACCCAAACATGAACACCGTCATCATTTACTCTCCCTTTCTTCTGTTGGAAACCAAAGAACATTGACTTCAGTTATACACGGACACATTTCTCAAAATATCTTTTGTTTTCTACCGAAAAAAAGTCAGTCACACAGGTTTAGAACGACTTGAGGTCAAAAAAATGATGATTTCTGTGTGAACCGTTCCTTTAAAACAGAGTCCGAGCAGCAGTCTGATGGATTTAACACCAGGGATTTTTAATTAAATTTCCCAGAGTTCCTTTCTGCTCCCCGCCTGAGCTCCCAGCAGTCCAGCGAACATGAGCGGATCACACACACTTTCAACAGAAACACTGAAAGCCATAAACACAGACTGAGATGGTGTCCATCTACCTCTTCATCCTCATCTTCATCCTTCTGCCGCAGCAGCGAGTACAGAAACATCACCAGACGCTGAGAGAGAGACGAGCTAGACGGTGTTTCTCAGCACAGTTCATCAGCAGGAGGACGAGACGGAGCTGATGAATGATTCTGACCGAGAACAGGCTTATTACAGAGAGAGAGAGAGAGAGGGAGGGAGAGAGCAAGAGAGAGAGAGAGGGAGGGAGAGAGAGAGAGAGGGAAAGAGAGAGAGTGAGAGAGAGAGAGAGGGAGAGAGCAAGAGAGAGAGAGAGAGAGAACAAGAGAGAGAGAGAGAGAGAGAGAGAGGGAGGGAGAGAGCAAGAGAGAGAGGGAGGGAGGGAGAGAGAGAGAGAGGGAAAGAGAGAGAGTGAGAGAGAGAGAGAGAGAGCGACAGAGAGAGGGAGGGAGAGAGAGAGATGGCATGACACTAGGCATGCCACCAAAAGTACTTTATTAATATAAAAAAAAATAATAATCAAGGAAGCATTAAATTGATGAAAAGTGACAGTAAAGATAATGTTACTAAAGATTTCAGTTTCAAATAAATGCTCTTCTTTTGAATTTTCTATTGTGTGTGTGTGTGTGTGTGTGTGTGTGTGAAAGAGAGTGAGTGAGTGAGTGTGAGAGAGAGAGAGTGTGAGTGTGTGTGAGAGAGAGAGTGAGTGTGAGAGAGAGAGAGTGTGAGAGTGTGTGAGAGAGAGAGTGAGTGTGTGAGAGAGAGAGTGTGAGTGAGTGAGTGTGTGTGTGTGTGTGTGTGTGATCTGCTTTTATATCATTTTTCCTTTTTTATTCAGAATATTCACAAATGTGTTAGTTATGGCATGAAATATCTGATATTCCGATTGTCAAATACATGCAAGTGGAAGTATATTGTTGTTTAAACACCTTTATAACGATCGCGTTATTTGAGCTGTATGCATGACCTCTTCGTCTGGCGCGAATGATTTCAATGTAAAGACGCGTTTACGCGCGTCTGGAGGTCTCGCGGCGCAGTAGACGAGTGTGGCCTGTTCTCAAGTCCATTTAAAGTTTCATTTTTTTAACAGTTTTTTTAAATGGATTGAATCATTATTAAAAAATATTCTTGGAGATTTTTGAACTGCCTAAATCATAAATGAAGCCTGCAGTGATATTTTTCTTTTCTTATGGCAGCCGTCCCCTCTGCATATATATTTTTTCGAGAATGTTGCACTCCTGTTGCCGTTTGTTATTCTTCACGAAAGTTCATGCCAATAAATATGTAATATTGCTGACTTGAGTTTCCAGCGCTCTCTTTACGTTCATCCGTTATTTGACGTTGAAAAAGGAAACTTTTTTTTTTTTTTTTTTGATTTGGAAAATTGATTTTACAATCGATTCAATTAACACTTATGTCTTAAAAATCGAAAAAGATTGTCACAAAAGTGACAGCACTAGCTCTGAGCGCCGCTGTCATCTGGCATGAAAATCGAGATATGAAATTTTGTCAATATCGTTCAGCCCTAGTGTGCGTGCAAGAGAGAGAGAGAGTGAGTGTGTGTATGTGTGAGTGAGGTGAGAGAGAGAGTGAGGTGAGAGAGAAAGTGAAGTGAGAGAGAGAGTGAGGTGAAAGAGAGAGTGTGTATGAGAGTGAGAGAGTGAGTGAGAGTGTGTATGTGTGAGAGAGTGAGGTGAGAGAGAGAGTGTGTGTGTGTGTGTGTGTGAGAGAGAGAGTGAGTGTATGTGTGAGAGTGAGGTGAGAGAGTGTGTGTGTGTGTGTGTGAGAGAGAGAGTGTGTGTGTGAGAGTGAGAGAGTGAGTGTGTGAGAGAGTGTGTGAGAGAGAGTGAGTGTGTGTGTGAGAGAGAGAGTGAGTGTGTGAGAGAGAGTGAGTGAGTGAGAGAGAGAGAGTGAGAGAGAGAGAGAGTGGGTGAGTTTGTGTGTGTGAGTGAGAGAGTGAGTGAGTGTGAGTGAGAGAGAGTGTGTGAGAGAGAGAGAGAGTGAGTGTGTGTGAGAGAGAGAGTGAGTGTGTGTGAGAGTGAGTGTGTGAGAGAGAGAGTGTGTGAGAGAGAGAGTGAGTGTGTGTGAGAGAGAGAGTGAGTGTGTGTGAGAGTGAGTGTGTGAGAGAGAGAAAGAGAGTGTGAGTGAGTGAGTGTGTGTGTGAAAGAGAGAGTGTGTGAGTGACTCACAGCCAAGACACCAACATCCAGAGAATATACAGCTAACTCACACCAAACCAACCAATACTCATGACTGTAGATAATGCTAAATCCAGTTATTAATTAAATAAATGAATAAATAATCTGTTACATAACTCTTAGAACATCATGTTTATATGTATCCATGTGTTTTAATATCGTTCTTCTAATATTACTTGTTCGAATGTTATTTTAATTGCTATGTTGTTCCAAATTACACTGTTGTATATGTTCTCTTTTCATATGTATGCTTTGGCCAATAAAGCTAACTGAACTGAAT
>NC_068388.1:210830-240830 GCF_023724105.1 Carassius gibelio
TCCTCCAGAATGACCACAGGTCAGGAGACAAGACCTCAAACCATCAGAGAGACTGAACACCCTCATGAAGAGATGCTTAGAATGAATTCTGGAATAATGTCACTTTACTACAGTAAACTAGGGATGCAACGATGCACTCAACTCACGATCCGATTTGTTTCGTTTTTTTTTTAAACAAAATTATATTTAATCAAATAAATAAGTGACAAATAAAAAAAAATCTCTTCATATAAACTAAAAATAAGGCTTTGCTTGTCTTCTGTCCATTTAAAATGAAAGGCAACCACTGCATTTCGATCATGATTCAAACAAAGATGCTGGATACATGCAACAGTTTTTAATCTTAATTAAATTGTATAATTTCGAATTTTGAAGCAAAAACAGAATGATCAGACTTCAGTTTTGTGAAACTATACATAAAACATCAGTACGAAACAGAAGCAGCAGACGAGCTGAAGGAGACGCAGATCCACTCTCGGCCAGCAGGGGGAGCTTAAAGCGTTTCCTTGGTTACCGCTGTAAACAAAGCAGAGCTGCACTCATGAACTTTAATATGCAGAGAGAAAATACCATCTAAACTTTAAAGACAGTAAGCTCCCCTCAGACACACATTCATAAAAACTCCTTCCACTAACTGAATCGTAATTTGTTTTGAATCTCAACTGATTTGAAGTCACATATTTTAACTGATTTTCAACCTGCTTGCGGTTAATCATTATACCCCATCTTTACAAGAAAACATGGTTGTTTTTAATAGTGGTTCATAAAAATGTTCTCTGGGGAACCAAAAATGGTTCTTCTATTAAATGTTTTTTTTATTTTTTAAGTTTTCAGTCAGTTTGCACTAATGACAAAGGACAAACAGACGCTCATCAACACTTTTGGTCAAGTCAGTTTCAAAACATAAGACTGCAATATTACTTTTTATCATTTTGAGCTGCATACGAATCACTCACCATTGCTGGATTCGACCTTTTTCTTTATTTTTACTTTAACGTTACTTGATTAATCGCGCGTGTACGTGAGGACACGTGACGCTCCGTGCGCGCTCCCGCCGCCTCACTGACAGCATGCGCTGAGGGAGAGGAGCGTCGGGTTACAACTTAAATTCGTTTTCATGAACACAAACACATTTTCAAAGTATTACTGAACAGAAAAACAGCGCGACATCGAAAATCCAACGCGTGACACAAGCGTCGCAGGCATTTCCTCAGAACTCGCGCCATCCAGCATCCGCGCGCGGCGCCAACTCGGTACTTCTGTTTATCAATTCTGTTGTATTTAACTGTCATTAATGTTATCACGGCTCTCTGCGTGAAGCTGTTTAGTCCGCTAATGTCAGGGAGCAGAGAAAGCGACTGCGCGCGAGCAGCTAACGTTAAGCTAACGCGACTGTTTCCATCACCGGAGGCTATGACTGTGGACGCGCGCGATCATTGAGATCTGCGTACTACGGCAGCGTGAACGCGACGCCAGACCTCGCCGGTACCGGGGCTCGGTGCGCACACGCGTCACTCACAGCAGCTAAAGCTAGCGGCGAACCACGAGCCAGAAAGCCTCGACGCGACGCGATGCCCGAGCCTCAGCGGAGCTCAGCTGTCAGCGCGTCCGTCTCATGCAGCAAACACGCACTCGGCGCCCGCGCCACGCAAACGAAAGAAAGCGACAGGGTTCCGTACCATTCTCTTCACCGTTCAGACTCTCGAGGCGCTGATCCGGGGCGTCTAGCCATCTATCGGCGCCGTGCTGCTCGGTAAGCCTTGCAAGGAAAGCCCGGTGGCGGCGGTGGGAGTCGTGTGCGTCCGCTGCAGCTCCAGCGGAAGGTGGATTTTTCATAATTGTGCGACTCCGGACTGACGCGGCGTGACGGAGTCGGGTTTGAGCCCGTCCCCCCGCTGAGTCAGCCTGCAGCGCGTCACATGCGCGTCACATGCTCGGGGAGGAGCGGCCTCGCGTCTCACGCTAGCCTACAGACACACTGCTGGAAGTGTGTGTGTGTGTATGTGTGTGTGAGAGAGAGAGAAGTTGTACAGGAGTATGGTGATGATCATCCGGAACAATATTAATCCTCACAGCACAAGAAATCCAAGATCCATGACTAAGACTCACTCACACTTAACACACACGCATACTCTCACTAACACACTTCACACTTTCTTTCACTCACACTCTAACACTCTCACTCACTCACACTTAGCACACACACACACATACTCTCACTCACACTCTAACACACACATACTCAAACTCACACACACACACAGACACTTCAATTCTGTCACCGATGGAGTTTCGGTTCCTTGCCGCTGTCGCCTCTGGCTTGCTTAGTTGGGGTCACTTCATCTACAGTGATATCATTGACTTGATTGCAAATAAATGCACAGACACTATTTAAACTTAACAGAGATGACATCACTGAATTCAATGATGAACTGCCTTTAACTATCATTCTGCATTATTGACACACAGTTTTCCTAATGAATGTTGTTCAGTGCTTTGACGCAATGTATTTTGTTTTAAGTGCTATATTGTGGTGTTATCATGAGAGAACTTCATTTTAAATATTGCGGTTATCACTTACACCAGTATATCATCACACACAAAATTAACACGATATCGATAATTGTTGCTTTGAATATCACGGTTATTGTCGGTATATCGTGACACCCCTACACACACACACACACACACATACACAAACACTCACCAGCAGCCACTGGCAGTTTGGACAAACACACACTAACTAATACAAACACACACACTCAAGCAGACAATAAGTGTTTCTACATTTGTAGTTCACTTCTCTTTTTTTCTATTTTTATAGCACTTTATACAATACTGGTGTCAAAGCAGCTTTACAGTGTCAAGTAGGAAATGTGATTGTTAATAACCCAAGAATTCAATAATAGAGTCATTTCCAGCACAAGTTCATTGAGGATTCAGTGATCATCAGTTCAGCTCTCCTTTCCTTTGCCCCAGACCAAAAAAATATGGGATGAAGTTAGAACAAGTTCAATAAAACATCATTATTGTATTTATACGGACAGAGGAGAATAGCCAAACCAAAAAGAAACAAAGAAAACACAATGTAACGATCATAAACTGTGCACAGTGGAATGCGCGCGTGAGTGGGCTGTAGTGCCATCTAGTGGTCATCTCATGTTTCTCTGTGGCTCTGTGTGTGTGTGTGTGTGTGTGTGTGTGTGTGTGTGTGTGTGTGTGTGTGGATCGGGCAAGGCGTAAAGTGCAGAACGAAAGTAACCGAACAAGATCGACTCGTCATTTAATGCACGCGTGTCACCCGATCCACAAATGCGTGGATTCCTTTTTGCATGAGCAATGTATGATATATTAATGCAGAACAGAACATTTATATTAGCAAACATATCTGTATGTGTACAAATCGCTGCACAATCATTTAATCCCGAATCAAATTGAAAGGCATTTGTTTGTGGTTCTTTAGATACATGTATTAAATTGATGTAGTACATTGATATTTTTGCGTGCATCTATTAATCATCTTGGGTCTAACTTCATCCCATAAAAATACATTTAGTTCTGATTCACACTGCAATCCAAACACCAATCCTAAAGATACAAAACAACTGGTGTGAGTTTATTTGCATTTATATGACATTTCTAAAAGACATGTTCACGTGGTGCGTAAAATGAACTCTGGAGCAGTTCCACTGAAATAGGAGCACACAAACAGGATGTGATGTCACAACGTGACCCCAGAGACAGGATGCTCACACATACCTGGTTCTGTCTTCCTGCTGCTGTTTCACTCTTTATGTTATAATCTCTAAAGAGTTATTAGCTGGTCAAATACCTCCATGTGTTAGAGGTTTGACATGTGAAGCTATGACCGACTGATACTGTTAAATGTACAGATCAAAGTGGTTTGTCACAAAGAACTTTTTGAAATATGCTGATTTCAGAATTACATGCAACAGTCAAAGAACCACCACATACTAATATCAGCAACACAGTCTTCTAGTTCCACTGAGCTCTCGACTGATGAAGACGTGTAAACACACAGTTTTCAGATTTGTATTTATTCAGATTACAGAGAAAGAGAGTTAGACTGGTCATCAGGTTTTTGTCAAATATCCCCAAAATTAAAAAAATGATTACATTAAAAAAGTGAAAGACAAAAAACAGCAGGTTGATCTGGTTAAGGCCCCTTATAGAGTAATTTTCAGACAGTCTGATGTTTTAGTAAAGTGTCCCAGTGTGATGATGATCGGTCACACACACACACACACACACACACACACACACGACTCTCATCAGATCCAGCTGTGTGTCACAGGAAACACTGGTCAGTGTGAGTCTCAGCAGCTCCTCAGTCCAGCGGTGCGTCCGGCGTCTCCCTCTGAAGAGACAGAGACAGGAGTTACTGGAACAGAGAGAGCAGCACTACACTCACATACAACAAAAGATTGTTCTACCAGCAGCATGAAAACAACATCTGTAAATGTGTTTTCATTTTAGTTTTGATACAATGAGACTTATTCACGAACAATATTCTCATGCAGCATGATTCATCAATAACTTTCATGGAAAAATTCAAAAATAACATTAAAAAATACAAGAACTTTTGAAACCACAAGTATGCAAAAGAAAAAAACATGATTTATACATATATATATATATATATATGTATAAGCATTAATATCTATGTACACACAGGTGCTGGTAATATAATTAGAATATATTTGAATATTCAAATGTTTATTTTAATTTTGCTGATTATAACCGACAACTAAGGAAAATCCCAAATTCAATATCTCAGAAAAATAGAATATAATTTAAGACTAATGCAAAGAAAGGATTTTTAGAAATCTTGTCCAACTGAAAAGTATGAACATGTAAAGTATGATCATGTGCAGCACTCAATACTGAGTTGTGTCTCTTGTGTCTGAATGACTGCAGCAATGCGGCGTGGCATGGAGTGGATCAGTCTGTGGCACTGCTCAGGTGTTATGAGAGACCAGGTTGCTCTGATAGTGGCCTTCAGCTCTTCTGCATTCTTGGCTCTGATATATCACATCTTCCTCTTCACAATACCTCACAGATTCTCTCTGGGGTTAAGGTCAGGCGAATCTGCAGGCAGATTAAGAACAGGGATACCATGGTCCTTAAACCAGGTACTGGAAGCTTTGGCACTGAGTGCAGGTGCAGAGTCCTGTTGGAGAATGAAATCTGCATCTCCATAAAGTTGGTCAGCAGCAGGAAGCAGGAAGTGCTCTAAAACTTCCTGGTATACGGCTGTGTTGACCTTTGACCCCAGAAAACACAGTGGACCAACACCAGCAGATGACATGACACCCCAAACCATCACTGACTGTGGAAACTTTACACTGGACTCAAGCAACGTGGATTGTGTGTCTCTCCTCTCTTCCTCCAGACTCTGGGACCCTGATTTACTTTCATCAGAGAACATAACCGTGGACCACTCAGCAGCCGTCCAGTCCTTTCTGAAGCGAGACACTTCTGACGCTGTCTGTTGTTCAAGAGTGTCTTGACACAAGGAATGTGAAGCTGAAACCCATGTCTTGCAGACGTCTGTGTGTAGTGGTTCTTGAAGCACTGGCTCCAGCTGCAGTCCACTCTTTTTGAATCTCCCCCACATTTTTGAATGGGTTTTGTTTCACAATCCTCTCCAGGGTGCAGTTATCTCTATTACTTGTACACTTTTTTCTATCACATCTTCTCCTTCCCTTCTCCTCTCTATTAATGTGCTTGGACACAGAGCTCTGTGAACAGCCAGCCTCTTTTACAATGACCTTTTGTGTCTTGCCCTCCTTGTGCAAGGTGTCAAAGTTCGTTTTTTGGACAACTGTCAGGTCAGCAGTCTTCCCCATTATTGTGTATCCTACAGAACTAGACTGAGAGATCATTTAAAGGCTTTGCAGGTGTTTTGAGTTAATTACCTGATTACAGTGTGACACCAGGTGTCTTCAATATTGAACCTTTTCACAATATTCTAATTTTCTGAGATACTGAATTTGGGATTTTCCTTAGTTGTCAGTTATAATCATCAGAATTAATAGAAATAAACATTTGAAATATATCAGTCTGTGTGTAATGAACATAATATACAAGTTTCACTTTTTGAATGGAATTAGAGAAATAGATCAACTTTTTGATTATATCTAATTATATGACCAGCACCTGTACAAACACACACACACACACACACACATTTTAAACGATATATTGGCATCTATATCTACACTTGACAGTGTGTTAGTTGAATCAAACTAGCAGGAGAGAAACTGAAATAAATCATAAACATGCTGGAGAGACAGAAGCAGCTCATCTAGACGTGTACTGTAGCGCCACCGTGTGGTGAACACGTGCACTACAGGAAGTGACGCATTAGAGCAGGAAGCAGCAGGAACACATGCAGACAGACAGACAGACAGAGGGCAGCACTGAGCAGAAGTGATGGAGGAGGAGGAGGAAAACAAGAGCTCAAACCTGATAACAAGGGCTTCCTAGACTCGTCCAGGACCTGATGGAGATCAAGTCACATTTCAAGTCTTACAACACAGCATACACACACATATATGTGTTTCTTGGATAACACACCTCTCTCTCACACACACACAGAAGTCCCCGTCCAGAAACACAGATACATTATTATTGTTTAGGCAAATATGCTGAGACTTTAAAAACTTTAGCTTGCTCTTAGTTGCAGACTTACAGTGCATTTAAGGTTTATGCATTCCCTGGAATCGAACCCATGAACATCTGCTGCTGATTAACTCAGACCACTGTTTGTCTCCAGTAAAAGAGTAAAGATGATTTTTAGCTGAAGCTGTGCTCCATTGTGTATTATAATATACAAGTCAATAGCTACCGTCACTTTAAGAGTCAAATAAATCATATCAGGGAACATTAAATGACTGCAGTGTCTCCTGATGATATTCTGAGATCTTATGATCGGAACTGATGATTACTGTATGTACAGCATTATTACTGTAAGAGAGTCAAACAGGGAAATATGATTCTTCTCTGTGAACTGATTCTTTTGGACAGTTCGGTTAATGAACTGATTCAGTTCACTCTGTTTATATCATCACATACCTGATTCTATTATTAAAGCACCCAATAATGATGTGAAACGTGGATGTTTTTCATGTCTAAAGCATATAAAGTGAATAAACTGTTCTTCATCAGCTCACCTTTCTACATAAACACAGAGACACAGACCCACACACACACACACACAGAGAGAGACTCAGACAGACACACACACACACACACACACACACACTCACTCATACCCACAGACACAGACAGACACACACACACACACACACACACACAGGTCAACAGTCTGGGATCAGTGAGACTTGTAATGTTTTAAAGAAGTCTCTTCTGCTCATCGACGCTGCTTTTATTTGATCAAAAAAAATCTGAAAAATACAGTAATCTTGTAAATATTATTACAATATCAAATAATGGTTTCTATTTTAATATCCTTTAAAATATTTATTTCTGTGATGCTCCGCTGTATTTTCAGCATCATTCCTCCAGTCTTCAGTGTCACATGATCTTCAGAAATCAGTCTGATATGATGATTTATTATTAGAATTATCAATGATCAATCATATATGTGTTAAACTGCAATACTTTTTTCAGGATTCTTTGATGAATAAAAAGTAAAAAAGAAGAGCATTTATTCCAAATAGAAATCTTTGCGGTCACTTCTTAATTTATCACATCCTTGCTGAATGAAAGTTTTAATTTCTTAACTCCAACTTTTGAACAGTAGTGTATATTGTTAGAAAAGATTGCTATTTGATCATTGATAATTCTAATAATAAATGATCATATTATTCTGATTTCTGAAGATCATGTGACACTGAAGACTGGAGGAATGATGCTGAAAATACAGCGGAGCATCACAGAAATACATTACATTTGGAATTATATTACAACAGAAAAACGTTACTTTACATCGTAATAATGTTTCGCAATATTACATTTCTTCCTGTATTTTTGATCAAATAAATTCATCCTTGATGAGCAGAAGAAAACATCTTTCTGACCCCAAACTCTAGACGGTAGTGTTCATATAAACTCTAGTTTTAATCATTTAAATGCATCTTTGAAACTGTGGCAAAAACTCAATGAAGTGTTTTCGTGTCTATTTCCGCAGCGCTGAACGTCGTATGGTGCTCATGAATCTCGCACTTATTTGATCTCATAGTGAAGTTAGTTATATATTGTGTTTCCTCGAGTCTATTCTGCGGCTTTAATTCAGTGAGTGTCACTGAAGCGATCGCTGCGTGTGAGGTGAAGAACTGAAGTGTGTGTGTGTGTGTGTGTTACGAGCTCATGAATCACGTGTGGTCACCTGATACGTCCCCGAGCCGCTCCAGAAGTGTGTGAACTCCTTGCGGACGCCGGCGAGGACGGAGCTGGTCAGGAGCGTACAGGGAACCAGGTACAGCAGCGCCGGCTGACCCATCTGAGACAACAGCATCACAACGAAGGTCAGCAGCAGACCCACGGCGTACGCTGCACACACACACACACACGCCGTTAGAGCACAGTCTCTGCTGCTGGAGGATCATCAGGAGAAGCTCGTACCCACGCTGCAGGAGATGAAGTAGACTCTTCTGGAGTTCCCCATCCACACGTCAAACCTGTGACAGTAGGCCACCAGCAGACCTGCACACACACACACACACATTCATCATCACGGCTCAGAGCTGCTGGCCCCGCCCCTGGCCCTAGCCCCGCCCCCGGGCAGTGTCTGACCTGGTATGATGATGTCACCGTAGCCCAGGATGGAGAACTGCATCATACACAGATTCTGAGCCAGCGCAGAGAACTGTGGGATACGCATCACCACCGGCAGCTGGACCACACACACACACACACACACACACACAGAACCATGAACACTTCACACATGCTTTCTGTATATTCTTACAGTGTGAACTATAATCTGCTGAAGGCAGAAGAAGAATTTACTGTAACGCTACTTTGAAACAATGTTTTTACAAGTAATTCTCCTTTAATTAGATGAATCGAAGGAGAATGTGTAATGATAATAGATTTATATTGTGATTCAGTAATTATATGCCACAATATAATTATAAAATATTCATAGCCATATTAAACTATTAATAACACATTTTTTTCTCTCAATTCTAAATGTGTGTGTGTGTGTGTGTGTGTGTGTGTGTGTGTCTGTCTCACTTTCTCGTAGGAGGTTGTTTGGTCTCCTGGAACCTCCACTACATTGCTGTCTCCCTGAAAGCAGAAGCTGTAGTTAGTGAGCCGCACATCAGTCACACACAGATCACACGAGGCTCTCGCTCACCTTCCCTCCAGCGCCGGGGCCCAGAGCCACCTGCACCATGATGCTCTCTCCGTTCTGCACACACACACACACACACACATCAGGATGAGAGCTTGAGCAGACGCTACTGAGAGCTGATCTGCTGATACTCACCGGTGTCAGGAATGGTGTGATGAAGACGAAGAAGACGTCGTAGAGCAGCAGCAGACTGAGCAGAATCACACAGATCTGCAGAACGAGCACACACACACACACGTCACACACACGTCACACACACACAAAGACACAGCGCCGGAGTGACTCTGAGAACTCAGCTCACCTTGAAGTTTGACAGACTGATGGTTTTCAGGAAGTTCAGGCAGAAGGCGATTCCTAGCAGATCCTGAAGGATCCAGATCCACCTGCAGACATCAGAGACACGGTCAGAGACACGGACAGAGACACGGTCAGAGACACGGGACAGAGACACGGGACAGAGACACGGGACAGAGACAGAGACACGGGACAGAGACACGGGACAGAGACACGGGACAGAGACACGGTCAGAGACACGGGACAGAGACGCGGACAGAGACGCGGACAGAGACACGGGACAGAGACACGGACAGAGACACGGACAGAGACACGGACAGAGACACGGGACAGAGACACGGGACAGAGACACGGACAGAGACACGGGACAGAGACACGGAACAGAGACACGGAACAGAGACACGGAACAGAGACACGGACAGAGACACGGGACAGAGACACGGACAGAGACACGGACAGAGACACGGGACAGAGACACGGGACAGAGACACGGGACAGAGACACGGGACAGAGACACGGGACAGAGACACGGTCAGAGACACGGACAGAGACACGGTCAGAGACACGGGACAGAGACACGGGACAGAGACACGGGACAGAGACACGGACAGAGACACGGAACAGAGACACGGAACAGAGACACGGACAGAGACACGGGACAGAGACACGGGACAGAGACACGGGACAGAGACACGGGACAGAGACACGGACAGAGACACGGACAGAGACACGGGACAGAGACACGGACAGAGACACGGGACAGAGACACGGGACAGAGACACGGACAGAGACACGGGACAGAGACACGGGACAGAGACACGGACAGAGACACGGACAGAGACACGGGACAGAGACACGGACAGAGACACGGACAGAGACACGGACAGAGACACGGGACAGAGACACGGACAGAGACACGGACAGAGACACGGACAGAGACACGGGACAGAGACACGGACAGAGACACGGACAGAGACACGGACAGAGACACGGACAGAGACACGGGACAGAGACACGGACAGAGACACGGGACAGAGACACGGGACAGAGACACGGACAGAGACACGGGACAGAGACACGGACAGAGACACGGACAGAGACGCTCCGATCATGTGAGACATCACTCAGACTCCGCCTCCATGCAGGAGTGCAGCAAAGTGTGAATAAAAATAGCTATCGCAACTTAAAAAAAAAAAGCTGTAATATTATTAAACAAAGATGTTGAGTATTTGATGATAAATACAGTGCATCATGTTCTGCTCGCATGGAAATAAACTCATGCAGCCTTTCAATTAATGAACTGCTCCATTGTGTTTTTATTCTGAATATCACTGTTATTACACAGTGACAGAAAACAGAAGTTATGACACAATCTGCTGTGTGTTTCAGCAGATAAAGCTCAGCACGCACGCAAACACACACTGAACACAGAAGTGAGAAACTAAGAGTGACCACAACCAATGAGAGGAGACTCATCAGAGACACTTTCAATCTGACAAACTGTGTGTGAATAAGTCTGGAGCAGATGTGTGTGTGTGTGTGTGTGTGTGTGAGACCTGTCGTCGTTGCGGTACACTCCCCAGATGACAGACAGCGTGATGCAGAAGGCGGCGATCAGCAGTGAACGTACTGACACACTTCTCTCTCCACAGGAAACACTGGAGAAACAAGTTCAGAGGCGGAGTCAGAGGCGGAGCTCAGTGACATCAGCAGAAGAACAAACCCTGCTGCTCCAGTGCTGCTCATATAATAATGCTATCAACCTTTTAGTATTTAACACACGCTTCGCTCATATTCCACAAAGACTTTATAATGAGGTTTAGTTCACATGTGTCGACTGAGAGAGGAAGGTTTATTTGTAAAGAGCAGTTCACACAACATTTCAAGATTACGTTTCATTGAAAATAAATTCAGTTCATAATATACTGTGTGTGTGTGTGTGCATGTGTGTGTGCGAGAGAGTGTGCATGCACATGAGCGTTTGTGCAAGTGTGTGTGAGTGTGCATGCATGTGAGTGTGTGAGAGAGTGTGCATGCACGTGAGTGTGTGTGTGTGTGTGTGAGTGTGCATGCACGTGAGTGTGTGTGTGTATGTGCGAGTGCATGTGTGTGTGTGTGTATGTGCGAGTGCATGTGTGTGTGTGTGTGTGCCTGTATGTGCGAGTGTGTGTGTGTGTGAGAGAGAGTGTGCATGCACGTGAGCGTTTGAGTGTGTGCACGTGTGTGTGAGTGCGTGTGTGTGAACGTGTGTTTGCGAGTGTGTGTGAGTGTGTGCGAGTGAGTGTGCGTGTGTGCGCATGCACCTGAGCGTTTGAATGTGTGTGTGTGTGTGTGCGAATGTGTGCGTGCGTGTGTGTGTGTGTGTCTATATGTGTGTGTGAGTGTGTGTGTGTGTGTGTTTTCTGACCTGAGTGTGCTGCAGCCCAGTGCAGTCATCAGTGAATCCAGGCAGTTATAGAGCGCTGACGCTGAGGCCAGGCAGAATATGACGATAATCACATAAACTGCAGGAGAAACAAGCATCAGTCAGTCTCATCCTTCGCTTCATGAACACTAATATTATAAAGCAGCAGGACTCACCGAGCCAGCGGTAGAAGAAGTACATGAGCACCAGCATCACACACATCATGGCCACGAACAGCAGCACCTTCAGAGGAGAGTAGAGCGAGACCTCACTGCTGTCAGAGAGTCCCTGAGCCGCGTCACACTCAGACCCCGGGGCCTGCTTCAGCCTGAGCACACACACACACACACACACACACCGGTCAACACCTGATCCACACGGGAGCTAACGATGATGACCAGCTACTCACTTCTCGGCCGCGCCGCTCCAGAATCCCCCCATCATCACCGTGAACACAGCGATCAGAAACATGACGATGATGCTGGCGTCAAACGGAGGAAGAGGAGGAGCGTATAACCTCACCTCCATCCCCTGAGGAAACACCTGAGAGGAACACCACCAGCTCATGATTCTGTTAACTGTTCTGCAGGGTTTACCAAGGTACATTTAAAACTTTTGTGAAGAAATGGAAGACTTTTTAAGAGCAAGATAATGTCAGAAATAAACTGAAGAAAACACAATGTGTCAGTATGATCTCTAAATAGAAATGTGTAACTGATCTCCATTACATTTTCATTCATGTTACAAAACAACAACACTGAAATAACTTTAACTGTGTCTTCTGATGACATGGCTGCTGCTCTGCCTCAGTATTTCTGTCTTTTTCCAGCGCAAATCTCATAAATCAAGACACATTTACTGGAGAAACAAAGTGACTTAAAATAAGGATTCTTGTTTTCTGAGAAGCTGATCTAAATGAAGTGAATTACAGATTAAAACAAGAAAAAATATCTTCTAATGGGCCCAGAAAAAAAAAAATCTACTTCATTCAATCTGAAACAATTTTTCATTCCCCACTGACAGATATTTGTTATTTTTATCTGAATCAAAAACTCACTTCATTTTGTTAAATTTCTCAAAAATGTTTTGATATTTGTTCTGGAAAAGCAAGACATTCAACATTTAATGCCACAACTTTATGAATTCAAGACTTTCTGCTCTGATTTAAGATCTTTTCAAGGCCTTAATTTGTGGCAAAATAAGATGCTTTTTAGACCTGCAGAAACCCTGAAATCAACAATTAACTGAACTGACAATTATCTGAAGTGAATCGACACTGAACCGAATCATCACTGAACTGAAGCGAATCGTCCCTGAACTGAACTGAATCGTCCCTGAGCTGTAGTGAATCGTCCCTGAACTGAACCGTCCCTGAACTGTAGAGAATCGTCCCTGAACTGTAGAGAATCGTCCCTGAACTGAACTGAATCGTCCCTGAACTGTAGAGAATCGTCCCTGAACTGAAGCGAATCGTCCCTGAACTGAAGCGAATCGTCCCTGAACTGAAGCGAATCGTCCCTGAACTGAAGCGAATCGTCCCTGAACTGTAGTGAATCGTCCCTGAACTGAACTGAATCGTCCCTGAACTGTAGAGAATCGTCCCTGAACTGTAGTGAATCGTCCCTGAACTGAACTGAATCGTCCCTGAACTGTAGAGAATCGTCCCTGAACTGTAGCGAATCGTCCCTGAACTGAACTGAATCGTCCCTGAACTGAAGCGAATCGTCCCTGAACTGAACTGAATCGTCCCTGAACTGAAGCGAATCGTCCCTGAACTGTAGAGAATCGTCCCTGAACTGAAGCGAATCGTCCCTGAACTGAAACGGATCGTCCCTGAACTGAAGCGGATCGTCCCTGAACTGTAGAGAATCGTCCCTGAACTGTAGAGAATCGTCCCTGAACTGAAACGGATCGTCCCTGAACTGAAGCGGATCGTCCCTGAACTGTAGAGAATCGTCCCTGAACTGTAGAGAATCGTCCCTGAACTGAAGCGGATCGTCCCTGAACTGAAGCGAATCATCCTGAACTGAAGCGAATCGTCCCTGAACTGAAGCGAATCATCCCTGAACTGTAGAGAATCGTCCCTGAACTGAAGCGGATCGTCCCTGAACTGTAGAGAATCGTCCCTGAACTGTAGAGAATCGTCCCTGAACTGTAGAGAATCGTCCCTGAACTGAAGCGAATCATCCTGAACTGAAGCGAATCGTCCCTGAACTGTAGAGAATCGTCCCTGAACTGTAGAGAATCGTCCCTGAACTGAAGCGGATCGTCCCTGAACTGTAGAGAATCGTCCCTGAACTGTAGAGAATCGTCCCTGAACTGTAGAGAATCGTCCCTGAACTGAAGCGGATCGTCCCTGAACTGAAGCGAATCGTCCCTGAACTGAAGCGGATCGTCCCTGAACTGAAGCGAATCGTCCCTGAACTGAAGCGGATCGTCCCTGAACTGAAGCGAATCGTCCCTGAACTGAAACGAATCGTCCCTGAACTGAAGCGGATCGTCCCTGAACTGAAGCGAATCATCCCTGAACTGAACTGAATCGTCCCTGAACTGAAGCGAATCATCCCTGAACTGAAGCGAATCGTCCCTGAACTGAAACGAATCGTCCCTGAACTGTAGAGAATCGTCCCTGAACTGAACTGAATCGTCCCTGAACTGAAGCGAATCGTCCCTGAACTGAAGCGAATCGTCCCTGAACTGAAGCGAATCATCCCTGAACTGAAGCGAATCATCCCTGAACTGAAACGAATCGTCCCTGAACTGTAGAGAATCGTCCCTGAACTGAAGCGAATCGTCCCTGAACTGAAGCAAATCATCCTCGTCCCTGAACTGAAACGAATCGTCCCTGAACTGTAGAGAATCGTCCCTGAACTGAAGCAAATCGTCCCTGAACTGAAGCAAATCGTCCCTGAACTGAAGCGAATCATCCCTGAACTGAAACGAATCGTCCTCGTCCCTGAACTGAAACGAATCGTCCCTGAACTGTAGAGAATCGTCCCTGAACTGAAGCAAATCGTCCCTGAACTGAAGCAAATCGTCCCTGAACTGAAGCGAATCATCCCTGAACTGAAACGAATCGTCCTCGTCCCTGAACTGAAACGAATCGTCCCTGAACTTTAGAGAATCGTCCCTGAACTGAAGCAAATCAATCAATCTGAAAACTCTAACACTGTTATTTTCCTGTTTCTCTCAGTGAAGCTGCTCTGAAACGTTGGCTCCAGTGTGAAGTGCAGAAGGAGGAGTGACTTCATCTTCACCTGCAGCGCGTCCAGGACGTCCCGGTGTCTCACCAGGGCCACAGGAATCTTCATCTTACTGAACACAGAGTTGTTTACCGTAGGCGTCAACATACTCTTGATGCTGGCGATCAGAAGCACAGACGCACCCAGATCCTGAGCGACCAGAGCCTTCTGACCGAAATCACAGCTGCCCCTCGTCACCACCACAGCCTGACCCTCCAGAGAGTCCTGCTGACCCCTCACACACAGCTGACTGGAGGTCAGGTTCAGCAGCGGATAGGCCACCTGCGCACACACACACACACACACACACACACACACACACACAGTCATGCAGCAGATTCACATACTCTGAATGGTCTCCTTCATGAATCATTGGCATGGACTTCATCACAGGAGGAAGCTGTATATGCATATGTTCATGGTTAAGGCACTTTTAGGTAAGTTGCCTGCTAATATTTCCTCATTTTTTATACAAATAGTTACCATACTAGATCTCAACAGTACATTAAGTTAAAAGTTCCAGAAGTATGTTTGGAGTTTGGAAAATGTGCTTTTACTTTCTCTGCCCCCTGGGCTTGGAATGATCTGCAAACTCTCGTCAAACTTGAGACACTACCATCCCTGTGTACTTGTCTTTAGCCAAATGTTGTAAAGAAATCTTGTGTTCTTCCTGATCTTATTTTTTTAATCAGTTGCTGTGTTCGAGTCCCTTGAGTTTTCCTCTTTTAGTTATGTTTGTATGAAACTCTTGACCAGGTCTCCCTGGAAGAAGAGATGGTGAAGTCTCAGTGAGATCCTCCTGCCTAAACAAATACAGTGTGTGTGTGTGTGTGTGTGTGTGTGTGCGTGCGTGCGTGTGTGTGTTTGCAGAACTTCACACACTGGATGAGAAGCAGCATTTGACTGCATTATACAGGTGCATCTCAATAAATCAGAATGTTGTGGAAAAGTATTGAGCGCACGTACAGTGAATGAACACACTTTCCAGAACGCCAACAATTCACAATTTCTTAAATTTTTTTATTGGTCTTATGAAGTATTCTGATTTGTTGAGATCGTGAATTGGTGGGTTTTTGTTAAATGTGAGCCAAAATCATCACAATTAAAAGAACCAAAGACTTAAAGTATTTCAGTCTGTGTGTGCTGAACTGATTTAATACACAAGTTTCACAGTTTGAGTTGAGTTACTGAAATAAATGAACTTTTCCTCGACATTCTCATTTATTGAGATGCACCTGTAAATGTAGTAAATCCTTGTTGTTCCAGATAAAGTCTGTAAGGTTGCTCATCCTAGTCTTTAATAGGCTATTAGAAACAGTAATGATGGTAGGTTATTAGTTAGATGCCAGATATTAATTATTAAGCTATGACTCTGGATAACAGATTTTTAGAATCGAGATCAAGGTTCTCCCATGATTCTGAAAACATGACATTAAACAAAAACTAAACAATACAGGCTGATTCACTTAGGGTTTTTTTTATGTTTTATTTATTGTTATAAATTAGTCTAAAATGTTATAAATTAGCCTATTAGAAATTATATATATATATATTTCTTGAACTTGATTCAGTCATGTTTGAACGAGTCTCTTGATTGAATGAAGTGTATTTCAACACTCACTGGTCACTCTACGGTCATCATGTAATATATCGGTCTTCAATCTTTATTTGAAGCGTAATGTGTTCCAAAGGTCAGCTTCTCATTCTGACTGCGGCCGCAGCTATATCAGATTATGAACTTTGACCTCTATACTGTCGTTATTAGTATTTCATGTTAGTGACACAGAAATGTAACCTGCTGTGTAGAGCGTTTGTGAAGCTGTTTCAAACACAAGCTTACACCATGAGCGCCGCTCTCTGCGTGAAAACAGCTTCAAATATTCCCATCTGATCATCGTCATAGCAATAAGACTGTGTGTGTCTGAGTGTGAGAGAGTGTGTGTGTGTGTGTGTGTGTGTGTGTTTTCTCTCACAGCTGCACTCAGGCGGTCTGAGATGTTGCTCCAGGTTGAGTTGTACACCAGACAGTATTCTCTGACTGTGGATCCATTAGACGCGTGCAGAATCGCCAGCTGACCGTCGACCTAAGAGCAGAAACACAGAAGATGATTCACTGATTCGCGAATCTTCAGCTCTTACTCAGTTATTTTCAGCGCGTTAGTTACCTGACAGCCAAACCACATCAGCAGGAGGAACGACAGCACGTTTACTGCCATTGCTGTCCGACACAAAGCGTTTTCCGACGACTTTCTGCAATCTAATTTAACTTAAAACTGGTGATTTTAAACAATTAGCTTACTTTCTAGGTTTCGCTTGTCATGTTTATGGTGACGGTAAATGCTTTCGCTTCCTCTTCCGTGTTCTGCCGCTCGGTCACATGACTGCTCGCGTCACGCGTCACGCTCTACGTCAACAAATCGAAACAAAGTTCAACTTTACAAACTATTATCTACATAAGCGCACATTTTTAAGGCAGAAACTACTTTTATGTGTTCTGCTTTCTGACTTACAGCAGTATTTTTGGACCATCTTCAAAAAGAAGGCTTTAAAAGCTATTTGACTTTGTAGATTAAATTTTTATTCATTTGATGTGATTTTTTTTTGTAATATTCCCCCTTTTTATATTTTTTCTTCTAGTATTGTGACTGTATTTTGACTTCTTTTTAAAAATTATATTCTCAATTAAAAAATACAAATACATGCAACATTTTTGCAGTCTCTTCAATTGATATTATACATATTTAATATATGAAATTCAATTAAATTTTGAAAACTTTTTTCATATAGTTTTTATACACACACACACACACACACATTCTCACTCTCTCTCTCTCACACACACACACACATTCTCACTCTCTCTCACACACACACACACACACACATTCTCACTCTCTCTCACACACACACACACATTCTCACTCTCTCTCACACACTTTCTCTCTCACACACACACACACACAAACACTACAAACACAGTGTGTTACAAGGATGACATTTTATTCAGGCATCAGAATGAAACGATTTGTACAAAAATACTTTCCTGTCAATGCATCCTGTACAAGCATTGCACAAATATTACAGTAAGATGCACATTTCAAGTTTACCACAAACACAGCACATTTAAAAGATTACAAAAAAAGATATTCCAACTTCCAGCGAACATTGGAAAGGTACAAAAGTTACAAAAGCAGTTATTACAGAGCTGAATCTGTGTATCTGTGTATCTCATGTGGCCCAGCCACCATTAAACCATGAAATAAATACAGACCCATGGAAGAAACCCAATCAGAATTTTGATCCTCACATTCACAATCATGCACTTGACAGACATTCAGATCAATCTCTACTGTGAGAGGACGATAAAGCAGTAAAAGAGTAGCATTGGACAAATATCTACAAGCGTGGGATCCTTGGGAAGAACACCCGTCTGATCTGATGCTGTGACCTGTGACTTCTGATCTGAATCACTAACATTAATGAGCAATACCTGATCTGATCTGATCTGATGAATTCAGCTCTGAATCTGTGACCTGATCCAGATCAGAAATCACTGTCACAAACACACGATCTACAGCACGCTATCAGCTGGAGCTCATAAAATAAACTATAAAATGATATCGTATGAGCGCAGGGAGAGCAACGGATCGCATTAAACCATAAAATGACAAAAAAGAAAGATTTAAACAACTTTACAGGTCAAATATAGATAATAAATCTCACTTTTCAGCCATATAAACATTGTTTTAAAAAAAAAATGGCAAGAAAATAGATTTATTTTCATTTGAAAAATTATAACTTTTCTTTATTTGAGCCAAGACCTTAAATTTGAGCTAAATGTGAGAAAACTAAATATATGGCCTTAAACTCCTGAGACCCAGAAAAAAACACGTTTTGTGAATTGAATATTTTTAGAGAATAAGAAAAAAACTAAGAAATAACAATTTTGATGAATGATCATTTGTTCATATGTGATGTGTTCTGTAGAGGACAGCAGGACTCCAGGGAAATTACAAGCTTTTTAATCACCAACAAATGTTTAGGTTTCAGGACTCTGTATAAAGACGCTTCTGAAAGACACAAGAGAATGCCTTTCGCTTTATTCAGTATAAACATTATAGCTTTCCAATCTATCTATAAACTGCATCTCATTTGTTCTTGTGGCAACATGTAAAGAAAAACGAAGTCTAATAATGGCGAGATTTTCATAACAACATTGAATATTTGATAGGAATATTGAAATATGATTAATCTCTGTTCATTAGTGGAACGGCTGATAAACACAGGTTTAGTCCTGCTGTCCTCTGCAGTGCACACCATGAAATCAAGTCATATTCTGATCTGAAAAGCCCATCATATCTTCCTGACGTGTTGATTTAAGACAGAAAGGGTGTTGAATTTGATCACTTTACTAATGTCAGCAGGAGAGAGAGTGTTTCTGATCGACTGTGCTCAGGACATCCAGACTAAAACTGTGACGTGCAGGTTCTCCGAGGAAGTCCTTGAAATCTAACGTCCTCTTCCTGGGTCCCAGGAGCTTAAACTAGATGTGAGAGGCTTGTGGACTCTCTCTGTGCTGGACGTCACCCGGTCAGCCCTGGACGCTCGCCGGTGTGCCGTTCCCATAACCTCCTTTAGACTTCATCTGCGTCTGCACCGAGTCCACCTGACGACACACACCAGACACATCAGGAGCGCTCCGAGTCCCAGACAAACAGCTCATTTATTAACCAAATCTGCTCTTTACACACACACGAAGTGAAGCGATCCATTCGTCATCATGCAAACACAGCTCATTCATGAACATATAAAATGCAGAAATGTCGACCAGGCTTCACTGATGTCCTGCTGGTGATTCAGTGAGGTCTAGTGTAGTATAAGGTTACTCACAGCTCCTGAGCTCGAGCCCATGTCTCCGGAGCCCACGTGTGTCATGTGAACGAAGTTTGTGGGTTCTCCGATCATAGAACGATCTATCCTCCGCCTCCGCTTCTGCAATCACACACACACACACACACGGAGAGAGAGAGAGACGATGAGGAAAACACCTTACATTCGACACCAACACACACAGATCTGGGTCTCCTCTTCATCATCATCATCAGGTGTGTGTGTGTGTGTGTGTGTGTGTGTGTGAGACTCACGGGCTGCGGTTGTTCGGCGACGCAGCAGCTGAAACACACCCAGAACTCTGTCATGCTCCTTCTGCAGTGACTTCCTCCGTCTGACTCTCTTTTCTCTCTTCCTGTGTGTTTTGTTCTATTGTGCTCTCGCTCGACGGCCACAAGCGTCTGCCGGAAGCTGATCTCAGCGTCTGAACACACACATGTGAGGCTGGATCCTCCTGAAACACCATCACACCGTTAAACAGACACACGTTCCAAGACAGATCCCTTTTCTTCCATCGTTTAGAAGGACAGCTTTTGACCATAAACATCAATTCATCCATTCAAATAATTCTTAATCTCGTATTTATTTTAATTAATATCAATTCATATTTTATTTTTTACTCATTTTATTTTAAATATTTTATTGTATTTAGTCACATTTAAATTATTTATTTATTTTTAGATTTTAAAATGATAATTTATAGTTTTACATAATTTCTTTCAAATATATTATTTTATTTATTGATTTTTAATATTTAGATTATTTTACAAACACACACACACACACTCACACACACACACACACATATATATATATATATATATATATATATATATATATAAAATGAATAATGTGTATAATATACATTTGTGCTGCTCAAATACACTTATGAGAAACATGAAAATTATACAAGAAAATGAAATTAAAATTGAAACCTGGGAATGTGGATATTCAGAATCAGAAATGAAAGGTGTTTCTGGGCAAAAAAGCCACAGAAAGAGACAGAAAGGCCCAGAAAAAAACTTCCCAATCTTTAATATGTAATGAAGTTAGTAAGACTCTATTCTAGAGCTAGTTTTAAGGTCAAATCTCTGATCTGTTTGCATATAAATCTGACTGAATGATGATGTCGTGTTAATGAACTCCAGTAGCATCCAAATTTCACATTAATACACGACTAAAACATTATATTTATATTATATGTATATCTGGTGAAAACAAATGCCTAAATAAAGTTAAAAGTTAATTTCTGACAGTCAGCATCTTCATCAAAACCATCAAACCACATTAAATAATCGATTAATCTGAGTTTCACAGCACAGAATCAGGCTTATTTGATGAAGGAATGTAACTGCAACAGTTTAAATCTGTTTCACACATTAAAAGCTGATAAATATTGATGAAGCACTTCTCTTCATCTAATATTAATCTAATATTAATAAACAGAGACGCGCAGCAGGAAACTAGCATGGCTAACAATCAAAGCAGCTCTCGTACAGCACAACCTGAAGAACCACATCTAACCTACAGTCGGAAAAACACGCTTTAATAACACATAAGTTTTATAATTATTAAGTTTTGCGATAAATGTTGAAATAAAGGGAAGATGTGAAGCCTCACCTCGAGCACTTCCTGAAAGCGTCTGTCAGAAAGCCGATAGTGACTCCGCCCTCTTCCGGCTCTCTCAGCCGCGGTGCATCCCGGGACTTGTAGTCTCGTGTATTGACATCGCTAACTTGAAAGCGCCGCGTTAACCTCAAATCTTGTTTAAGACAATTTTAACTTTAATTAAGTACAGCAAGAGACCGCGCGAGGATTTACTCGAACACGACAGAACTGTAGCGGATGTTAAAGCGCGCTGCTCCACCAGGGGGCGACGCTCACATTCCTTCAGAAAATACAAGAAATAAAGAATAAACTAAGTTTCTCATGTCTGGGTATATCAAATACGCGCTGTTTGTTTGTATCGAAGACACATCTGGATGCTATTAAACTAAAGATTTCAACAAAGTTGAATATAATTATGAGCTATGATTCATCATATTTTAACTATGTAAAGGAGTGTGTGCTGATCCACGCGCATGCGCACAAACTGAGTCCAAATAAGGAACAACAGGAAAAACCCGGAACTCCCAGAACATTTCACTCAATTCACTGTACACACTCATCACGTGTGTGTGTGTGTAGGTGTGTGTGTGTGTGTGTGTGTCTGAGAGAGGGGGGGGTATTTTATGTTTTTCAAACTTTTTTTATTTATTAAGAACACAGTATACCTACAAATAAAAGGGTCTCCATTAAAAGAAACAAATTAAATTAACAATAAATAAAGTCTAAAATATTTAGAAAGAAGAAAAACTAGACTAATCAGATTGAACATCGTTTTTTTGTGTGTATATATATATAACTTCATCCTTAAATTGGAACATCATGAGTCACACTTTAAAAAAAATATCACGTGACAGGCCACACTGTGCCGCGCTTTCCGCTGCGTTTAAATAGCCAATGAGCGCGCACCAGCCGATAGAGTCTGAGCCGAAGCATCTCTCTGAGGAAGATCGCGTGCGTCGATCAGCTTTCATTCCGCTAAACATGGAGAACTCGAGCAGCTGACGATTCCTTCAACCTTCTCTTTTCACACTTCCCTTCGTCCGGTCACCGATCCGTCAGCGACCCGCGTCTGTCTCAGTGCGAGGATGAAGATCATCATCGGGATCGGAGGGTGAGTGAGCGCGTGCTCGTGCCCGTGCAGTCCCCGTGCTGCTTTCATGCTTTCACACAATCACCATAGTAACAGGTATTCCCACCAGAATGACAGTTAGCGCGGTGTGTTATCAGAGAGTTTTAATAGATTCATTAATTTGTGATATAGTAGTAACTGGCATTTTGGTGAAAGCTGCGGTTACAATAGTAACATGTGAAAAAATAAGTTTATTACGTGTGTAATGTGCAGTTAGAGGGACAGTTCACCCAAAAATGAAAATCCTGTATTTGACTCTCCCTCAAGTTATTCCAAACCTGGGTGAGTTTATTTCTTCAGTTGAGCACAAATTATATTATTTTAAAGAATGTTGGAAACCAAACAGGTGGCGGTAGCCATTGACTTCCACTGTAATTTTCTCCATACTGTGAAAGTTAAGTGGCTACCATCAACTTGAGAGCATTGAGTTTTCACTTTTGAAACTGTCCCTTTAAAGTGTGTTGTTGATTGGTATGTGTTAAATATATAACACGCGTGTTTCCGCCCCACAGGGTCACGAACGGCGGTAAAACAACACTGACGGACCGTCTGGTCAAGAACCTGCCCAACTGCTGCGTGGTCCATCAGGACGAGTTCTTCAAGGTCAGTATCATCAGAGGTCAGGAGGTCAGAGGTCAGAGGTCAGTGTTCTGGAGTGTCTCACTGGTGTATGTTTCAGCCCCAAGATGAGATTGAAGTTGATGAAGATGGCTTTAAGCAGTACGATGGTAAGCCGGGCTCCTCTCCAGGGGATGGTGGTGTGTTTCTGCATGTCTGGCGCTCCGCTCCGTGTCCTCGCGCTCACGAGTGTGTGTGTGTGTGTGTGTGTGTGCGTCTCCCTTCACAGTCATCAGCGCTCTGGACATGGACGCCATGATGAGCACCATCCACGCCTGGCAGCAGAACCCCGTCAAGTTCGAGCGATCCCACGGTGTCAACAGCTCTCTGGACTCGGAGATCCTTCGGCACGCTCCGGACGAGGATGGAGGCGTTCACATCCTGATCGTGGAAGGGTTTCTGCTCTACACCTACGGGTGAGCGACGCATGCTAACATGCTCGACTGACCAATCAGACCACGCTGTCACTGACCGCTGTGTCTCTCTGCAGACCTCTGATCGAGGTGTTCGACCAACGCTACTTCATTTCCATCCCGTACGAAGAGTGCAAAAAGAGGAGGAGGTGAGTGACTCCCGCTGCGTCTGATGACGTCCCAGCATGCACCTGATCTCACGCTTCTCTCTGTGTTTCAGTTCAAGGAACTATTCGGTGCCGGACCCCCCCGGTCTGTTCGACGGACACGTGTGGCCCATGTATGTCAAACACACTCAGATCATGGAAGACTCCGGGGTTGATGTCGGTGAGTCTTACAGGAAACAGACTCGGTGTTCCTCAGTGTCTGAGCTTCTTCAGACTGTAATGTGTTTGTGTTTCAGTGAAACTAGACGGAACCATGTCCAAGGAACGGCTGTACAACATCGTGTACGGGAGCATCCTGAACCGTCTGCCCTGACCACAGGTGTGTGTATGTGTGTGTGATGTCCAGCGTGCTCCTGAGTCTCAGTCGTGTTCTGATCGTGTGACGTCTGTGTTTCAGATCGGCTCCAGCGCTTCACATCGCCTGCGTCTGCATCGCTGCTGTTTATATCTCTGTATTTATTATTAATCCAGCTGTTATAAGGCTATGTTTATATCAACATCAGGATGGAGAGACTGTTCTGAGCATGCACAAGCAAATAAACGAAGCTCCTGCAACACGTTGTTGTGCTTGACTGTTTCTTCTGAGTGTGATTTATTACGAGGAACACTGATGATGATAAGAGTTCATTAAAGTCAATCCAAACCTCTGTTTCTTCAGTGGAGCTCAAAGGAACATCTGCTCTTGTAGAAGAAATACATCACAACATCACAATACTCCATGCGAGTCACACAGCAGAATAGTTTCCTCTGCAGTGAGTCAGGAACACATTTGGAGGCTGTGTCTGTGTTTATGTGGTCAGCGAGAGCAGACCTGTTATTATGGTTTCCGTCATATTTCTTTTCTTAAACACATCCTCTCAGACGCTCACACTAAACCGGCTGCTGTAAACTCACGCCTCAGACGTGTCACATAACTGAGAACCTCAGGAGAACATCTCTACAGAGCAGCTTCATTCTTAGGGTCTGTCATCTTAAAGGGACAGATCACGCTAAAATGAACATTTGATATTCATTTACTCTTCCTAAAATCATCCAAGACTGAGGTGACCATAAACAATAAAGCTGAACAATAAAGATGATTTTTAGCTGAAGCTGTGCTCCTCTTTGAATCGTAATATACAACTCAATGGCTACCGTCACTTTAAGAGTCAAATAAATCATAGTGTCTCCTGATGATATTCTGAGATCTTATGAAGAGAAACTGATGATTACTGTATGTACAGCATTATTACTGTAATCAAGAGTCTCAGACAAATGATCCGGAGTGATTCGTTCACAAACGAATCATTCTTCTGAACCAGATCTTTACTGAACTGGCTGAAATGAGTGGAATCAGCAGTGAATCTGATTCTGATGAACGAACTGATTCAGCTTCAGTTCCTCAACAGACACTGAACTGAGGAAACAGTTCGATTCGGACTGAACACCGTGAACACAACACTTGAACGAAGGCCCAAATCAACCTCTTTATGGTTTCTCTGTGTTTATGTAGAAAGGTGAGCTGATGAAGACTAGTTTATACACTTTATATGCTTTAGACATGCAAAACATCCACGTTTAACATCATTATTGGGTGCTTTAATAATAGAATCAGGTATGTGATGACATAGAGTGAACTGAATCAAATGAATCAGTTCACAGAGTAGAATCATATTTCCTTGTTTTCTACACATAAACACTCAGATATCTCCTGACGGCGAGTGAGAGATTGTGTTTGTGTTTGTGACCTCCCTGTGACCCGTGGATTCAGTCTGACCCGAAGCTGGGACTCTGTCTCTGGACGCTCGAGTCATTATGAGTGTGTAAGCAGGATGTGCTGATCATAAACCCCAAATAGAGCGAAAACACCAACTCTGTCCTGACCCCAAACCCACTGACCACATTCACATTACGCTTTATTTACCGCGGTACACACAGAAATATAATGTAATCATACAGTGGTCTTGTGTTCGCTGCAGACATGATTCAGTAGAACAAGTGTCTGAATCATGCATTAGAAAGATATTCATAATGTACATTATAATGCATTATATCTTTTCACGAATACATAATTGTAACCACATTTCAAAAGCATTATAGTATTTGAAGGTTTGTTTGTCATGTTTTAATGCATTATTCTTTCTAAAGTTGTAATAATGATTAGATTACTGCGTTACATTGATTCATACAAAGGCATATTTGATGCATATTTGATGCAAACTACTTTTATTGTGCATTATATTTAAAGTCTTACCCTAATTTGTTTTGTCATGAAAATAAAAATTAACTAAAACTGAGTCAAACTTTTATAATGTATATTAAATATGTTATTATAAGCTAAGGTGCAGAAATTAAGGTAACACGTTTGCCTATAATGAATATAAATAAATAATGGCTTTATATTGTTGAATGACTAATTAATGATTTTATCCTGAAAATAATAGAATTGAACAGACCATACAGTCTGATAGCACTCAAAATGAAGATGTCTCATGCTGATTAGTGTTAATATCTAGTGATTTATCAGTCTTCTGATTTCTTCAGTCATGATCGCTGGTTCTGTGCGGAGCTGCTAAACGTGTGCTGGAACAGAAGACAGTGGACAGATGCTGTTACAGACTCAATCACAGAAACAGAAAGCTGTTGTTGAGCTGCTGATGCTCATTATTTGTGCTGATTTTGATGAACTTGACTCTGACCTTCAACACGTGTGTGTCATTTGTATGTTCGGGACACTGGAGCTTCAGCGTGTGTGTGTCGTATTTCACACGCAGCCGTCAGGGGTCACAGAGTTCGTCATGTGAGTCTGACGTGTAGCGTGTGGACGGGGCTGCACACGTGTGTGTGTGTGTGTGTGAGCTCTGTCTGTGACACACTCAGAACAACACAACAGTGTCAGAACTCAACTCTAGAGAGACTGGATATTAAAGGCCTTATATATCAGGTTTAGTTTAGGGTCAAGGCGAGACACTGCTGATTAACAGAGTGTTTGTGCACTGGTCAGTTTAGAGGTTTAGGTCTATTTTGCTTCTCTAACACACCCTCTTTCAGACTACTGGAAAGAAAACATCTAAAATGCACATTTAAGGGTTTGTTTTATTGCACTTTATCTATTAGCGTTTGCAGATTTGGATCTCAATCCCTATCTTTAAAGAGATTTTCTCTTACAGACACCAAACAAGACAAACAAGAAAAATCCAACTTGCTGAAATCCTATTTAAACTTCTTCTTCTGAGAACTAATTAAGTTAAATTAGTTAAAATGTATCTCCTCCTAGACTTTCAAAGCTACAAACACCAAACTCAGGTCATATCTTCAGACTGGTCTGACTTGGGTTGCCATCATTTTACCGAACTCGTTTAGTTCTGATCCGGCTACGGATTTCGTAAACCAGTCTATCAAATCCACTTAAAATCCCATAGACTTTCACTGAGTGAATTTCATTGCTGAAATACAACTGGGTAAACTAGCAGTGGCTGCTAGTAACATGGTAGCAATGCTAGAAACGTGCTAGTAACATGCAAACCTTGTTAACTAACATGCTAACTATTTTCTGATTTCTGGAGTGATGAAAAGAGAAATCCAAAATCCTCTGAAAAAACCTTTAACTCTAATATGAAAACAAAATCAAACAACAATTATCAATAAAATCTTCAGGTTTCTGTTCTAGACGTCTATGCAAATGAATGCATATTTAATTACATAGATGTCTAGAACAGAAACCTGAATATTGCACAAGTACAAGGCAGGTGTCTTCATGTGGGGTGCAGGATCCCTGGTGAAGTAGGGGAGTACTGTCTTACAGTATGAGCATTAATCTGGTTCAGTGCTGACCAGTTCAGAGATGATGAACAAGTAAACAAACACTTTCCGGAGGTTTTCCAGTCTGTGCAGAATGGAGCGCTTCTGGAAGAGACAGTCTGACAAATAAATAGAGGTCTGGCATAAGCGTCTCCTCCTCCAGGTCTGGCTGCGGTTCAGGGTTAACCAGCTCACTGTGGTTCACTCACACAAACACACTCTCTCACGGCATAAACAAGACAATAAATCCAGCCGTCTGCGGCAGAACCCTCATCAACACCATCACTTTCACCTCTATCTGTCTGTCCATCCGTCAGTCCCTTCATCTGTTTCTCTATCTGTCTCTGTCTGTCCATACGTCTGTATGTCTCTCTATCTACCTAGTTTTACTAATAACTCTGCCTCCCTGGAAAACCAAGTAATAAGTAAAATATCATGATGTATGAATATAATAATCAGCTTTATAAAGTGTTCAGAAACTCACACCATGAGTTTTATTCCAAGGTTATGCATGAGCCAATGAAATGTTTGCCTTAAATGAAATTAAAGTTGCATTGATTAGAAGCATCTGCCAAATGCATGCATGCAAATGTGAATTCTGAACCACGGTATTACCATCTAATACCACGCATGCTAAGTTGCCTAAAATGTCCAGGTTTTGGCTCTGTTTTCTTGATGTAATGTCTAAAAAGCAGTTTGACCGATAGTGTGCAGCCGCGCGAGAAGAATGGTGGAGAAGAATGTAATGTATGAGGACTTCAGAGAGACTTTCAATAAGAAAACAACCAATTAGTTGATTTAGAAACTAGCACGCAAGGTCAGGCTTTTTCTGTAGAGGTCAGAGGTCGTTGCTGTAGTGACCTGATGTTCTGGTCATAGTTCAGCAGCAGTTTGGTGTGTTTGAAGGCTTTCAGTCAGCAGATGTTACTTCAGATGAGAAGAAATAATTTTGAGTCTATATTTGGGTTTGGTGTCTAATACACAAACTCCACCCAATTCCAGAGCAATTACCCCCCGCCTGTCACATTATATAACAGCAGCAGACCGCAGCGTCTCGCCCTGAGCTAACGTGAGCGTGACCTGCTGACCGCATCACTTCCTGTTGTGAGGCCGAGCTGAGCATGTGTGGACGGGTGCTGTTTACCCAGTCTCACCTCCACATGTGCTCAGCGTCTGTGGTTCCGGATCCGTGGGTTTGTTTTTCTCCTTCAGGCCCAAGCAGCTTAATCCAGACGCCCGCGCGGAAAAGAGGGGCGCGTCACCCTCAAAACCGCGGGAAGCCAGGCCTGTCTGTCTGCGTCAGAGCGCTGCTGTCTCACACACGCATGTGAACACAGTACAGAACACAGTAATACTGCGGTACCTGCCACATGACACTTCTGGAACATTTCTGTTAATGCTTTCCTCACAGAGACACACCCTAATGACACACAGGATCAATCCCATGATGCTCTGCTGCCACCTAGAGTCCAGCGCTCACACTGACACGGAGACAGATGATTACACACTCCATATCATACTGCTGATTTCACCAGAAAAACTCAGCATCATGAAAATGATAATTTTTCTTGTGTAAATGTGGGAAAATATCACATACACAAGATTAAACTGTAAGCAAAAACACTGCAAAAAAAAAAAGCTTGCTGTATTCTGTATGAATATAGTTTTGGATTATTTCATTATGTACTATTTATTTTTGTATAACTTTGTTGGATTCCTTATTCTAATAATAATTAAAAAAACACTAAAGTCCCATTAATAAATATGATGGCAATTAAGTTCATAAGCATTCAAATATGATTTTTTTTTTTGATTGCTAAGTTTTAAACAACATGAGCTAACAATGAGCAAAGTGTTATTAAATTTTTTATTAATCTTTGTTAATGTTTGCTAATAAAAAGACACTTATTATGGTTAGTGTACAGAGCATTAACTAAACTTTAACACATCCAATTTTGATTATAATAATGTTTTAGTAAATGCCGAAATTAACTTATGATTGTTAGAAAAAAAAGGTTTTAAAAATAATAATGGTTTTATAATCTGTTTAACTGTATTAAAAGAGCATTATAGAAGTTTTTTTTTCTTTGTGGAGAATATGGTGACACA
>NC_068388.1:245617-258117 GCF_023724105.1 Carassius gibelio
TGCTAGTATTACTATTTTAAATATCTTGCATTTAGAGACCGATATAATTCAGAGATTATATAATCCTTATCAATACTGACATTAAAACACATTTTAGGTTTAATATGCATCGTGCACAATTAGTGCTCCAAATAAATGAATACTGTGTGAACCCATAAAACATCACAATAAATCATGGATCTCATATTGTTTTACTTAAACACATGTTCAACTGCAGGATAACTGCAAGTTTAAAATAATCATAATAACATAACATTTTTAATTCAATATTTAAATGTACTGAAATGAGTGTGTAGCATTATATCATATATATTGCCAATATTGAATTTAAAGAAAAGCAATAAACTTCTTTTATTGCACTGATACTATTAAAATCTATATATTAAATGTGTTAAATAACAGAGAATAAAGTTTCCTTCCTGTGACCTTCTGAACTTTAATAATCATGTTACGCTGCATTGTGATGCCTGTTTTTCCATCCCCAAATTTAAAATATCTTTAAAGACTTCTGCTATACCAGTATTTAAAACTTTTTATGGTTTTAAATTTGGTCAAACTGAATTTAGGACATTTTAAGGGTTGTTAAGAAGCCTGGGAACACCAGCTAATCAGACGTTCCTGCATCATTTGAGACACTCAGATTATTATCATACTGACAGATTATTTCAGCATCACTGAGATACTATTAGAGCTTTTTGTTAATATTTTGAATTAGGTTTTATTTTTATATTTAGCCTACATTTTTCGTGTTAGTTTTTAGTTACCTTCGCCGGAGGAACTTTTCCCGCCGCTGTGATCTGCCCAGTGAAAAACCTTCCGAAGTGATTGGCGGCGAGAACCACGGCCTTATACCTGCGGACGAGAGCGTAATGAAGGAGATTATCATCATCACACAGAGCTCCACACACACACAGAGCTCCACACACACACACACACACACACACAGAGAGCTCCACACACACACACACACACACAGAGCGGGACCGGCCGTCTCACCCGGCGATGTTGGCCATGGAGCTGAGCGCGTCGTATCCCTGTGCGATGGTGACCCGAGGCACCTGGTCCATGGCCAGCACCGAACACTGCTGTGTGCTCAGTCTGTCCATCAGCTCGGGGTTCTGCGCTGGGTAGATGAAGCTCACCAGTGTGGATCTGGGCTTCAGGAGGTCAGCCTCATGCATCCGTAAACCCTCGTTAAACACCGGCGCTCGAACCTGCGGCACACATCAGTCACAGCACTGACTTGTATTGTATTATTCCTGTATGTGATGCAGGGCTGCCTAAGGGCTGAAGATCACGGGCACCAGTATGGTTTTCCAGCCTTGACTCTTACACACAGAGATTGTTCCTGATTCTCTGAATCTTTGGATGATATTATGCACTGTAGATGATAACTTTAAACACCACAGCATTGAGGGAATTGGTGATCCTCTAGCCATCTTGACTTCTGAGAGACACTGTCACTCTGAGAGGCTCTTTTTAAACCCAATCATGTTCTCAATTGACCTAATAAATTGCAAATTGGTCCTCCATCTGTTCCTTATATGTACATTTAACTTTTCTGGTGTCTTATTGTTACCTGTCCCAACTTTTTTGCAATGTGTAGCTCTAATGAAATCCAAAATGAGGCAATATTTGGCATGACCTTACAAAATGTCTCACTTTCAACATTTAATGTTCTCAATATTCTATTGTGAATAAAATATGTTTATGAGATTTGTAAATTATTCCATTCCTTTTTTACTCAATTTGTACAGGGTCCCAACTTTTTTGGAATCGTTTGTATAATGTAAAATGTAATGGAATGTAAATGTATAAACTCAGAATTGCGACTAAGGACAAGATCCCGGATAGAGGCGGCCGAAATGAGCTTTCTCCGTCGGGTGGCTGGGCGCTCTCTTAGAGAAAGGGTGAGGAGCTCTGCCACTCGGGAGGAGCTCAGAGAAGAGCCGTTGCTCCTCCACATAGAGAAGAGCCAGCTGAGGTGGCTCGGGCATCTGTTCCGGATGCCTCCTGGACGCTTTCCTGGGAAGGTGTTTCGGGCACGTCCCACCGGGAGGAGGCCCCGGGGAAGACAGAGGACACACTGAAGGGATTATGTCTCTCGGCTGGCCTGGGAACGCCTCGGTATCCCCCCGGAAGAGGAAGGAGGAAGTGTCTAGGGAGAGGGAAGTCTAGGCATCTCTGCTTAGACTGCTGCCCCCGCGACCCGGCCCCGGATAAGCAGAAGAAGATGGATGGATGGATGGAAACTCAGGAATTGCGATTAAACTCAGAATTGCGAGATATAAACTCAGAATTGTGATTAAACTCAGAATTGTGAGATATAAACTCAGAATTGCGATTAAACTCAGAATTGTGAGATATAAACTCAGAATTGCGATTAAACTCAGAATTGAGATTAAACTCAGAATTGCGATTAAACTCAGAATTGTGAGATATAAACTCAGAATTGCGATTAAACTCAGAATTGTGAGATATAAACTCAGAATTGCGATTAAACTCATAATTGTGAGATATAAACTCAGAATTGCGATTAAACTCAGAATTGTGAGATATAAACTCAGAATTGCGATTAAACTCATAATTGTGAGATATAAACTCAGAATTGCGATTAAATTCATAATTGTGAGATATAAACTCAGAATTGCGATTAAACTAAGAATTGTGAGATATAAACTCAGAATTGCGATTAAACTCATAATTGTGAGATATAAACTCAGAATTGCGATTAAATTCATAATTGTGAGATATAAACTCAGAATTGCGATTAAATTCATAATTGTGAGATATAAACTCAGAATTGCGATTAAACTCAGAATTGCGAGATATAAACTCAGAATTGCGATTAAATTCATAATTGTGAGATATAAACTCAGAATTGCGAGATATAAACTCAGAATTGTGAGATATAAACTCAGAATTGCGATTAAACTCAGAATTGCGATTAAATTCATAATTGTGAGATATAAACTCAGAATTGCGATTAAACTCAGAATTGTGAGATATAAACTCAGAATTGCGATTAAACTCATAATTGTGAGATATAAACTCAGAATTGCGATTAAACTCAGAATTGCGAGATATAAACTCAGAATTGTGATTAAACTCAGAATTGCGATTAAATTCATAATTGTGAGATATAAACTCAGAATTGTGATTAAACTCAGAATTGCGATTAAATTCATAATTGTGAGATATAAACTCAGAATTGCGATTAAATTCATAATTGTGAGATATAAACTCAGAATTGCGATTAAACTCAGAATTGCGAGATATAAACTCAGAATTGCGATTAAACTCAGAATTGCGATTAAACTCAGAATTGTGAGATATAAACTCAGAATTGCGATTAAACTCAGAATTGTGAGATATAAACTCAGAATTGCGATTAAATTCATAATTGTGAGATATAAACTCAGAATTGCGATTAAACTCAGAATTGCGAGATATAAACTCTGAGCAGATGTCGTTCAGGCGTCAGCTGAAGGATATAAACCACTTTATAGTCTCAAAGCAGCCTGAAGCTGGCTTAAACATTCTCACCTTCAGGACCAGATCTGATCCAAACGCTCCCTTGGTGTCAGTGATCTGGGCTCCGGCGGCCCGGTACTGATCGTCAGAGAACTTAGCTTCACGTCCAGCGCTGGACTCCACCTGCACCCTGAAGCCCTGTTTGACCAGCATCTCCACACCCGCGGGCGACACGGCCACCCGCCGCTCATTCTGATAGATCTCTTTAGGAACGCCCACCAGCACGTCTTTATATCGCACACCTAACACACACACACACACACACACACACACACACACGCGGACAGGAGGAAAACTACAGTTGGAACATCCTAGCAACTGCATAGCAACCACCTAATGTCCTAAAAACAACACCATGGCAACCACATAGCAACTGGTTGGAAATCACCCACAACTAGCAGTGAGAGTTTTGGATGTCAAATATCACTCACGTTATTCATGTAGATGTAACGTTTTCTCCCAATTCTGTCATTTTTCTTTTGTAATTCTGAGTTTACATCTCACATTCAGTCTAAATTGCTATGAACTCAGAATTCAAAATTGCGAAATCTGAACTCAGAATCCTGAGAAGTGCATTAAGAATCGCAATAAACTCAGAAATGCGATATATAAACTCAAAACTGTGATGAAATCAGAATTGTGAGGAAAAAAGCCAGAATTATGAGAAAAAACGTTGCAATTACTATTTTATTTATTTTTATTCTGTGGTGGAAATAAGCTTCCATAGTTTTCAGTGAAGTGTGTGTATCCAACAACTGATCTTTGAATGAATGAATCAATGAATCAGTCTTTTCCAGGTTTTATGTCTATTTTATAATACATCAGTGGGAACATTGAGTTCACACACACACAGGCGGCGTTCAGGGCAGCTCAGCGTCACGGACGGATCAACTAACACATTTCTCTCCATAATTGGCATCATGACATCCAATCAGAGCGAGGCAGCAGACACTATTAGAAGCTCATTGGCAGAGATCCAGTGGAGTCGCACATGCATAAGCTAAAGGGAAGTGACATGCAATGATAAGGACACTTCGAGAGGACATTGAGAGCGAAAGATCATCTGGATTTCACCTTTAACTGACCTCGCTCATCTCCACCACAGAAAGTTCCATTCACACGTGATACATCTCTCAACACTTTCAGCTGAAAATAAGAAACTCTTTGAGAGCTTCTGCTCTTCTTTCACACTACTTTGACCTCACATGACCTGAGTTATAGTTCTGAGGAGCCCGTCTCACCTTTAACAGCCTGTTGATCGTACAGAACAGGGAAGGTCTGGAAGAATCGTCTCCCCGGCCGCTGCACAGAGCAGCACGTCACACAGCGCAGAAGACACGCCATGTCTCAGACGTCTGAGGAACACAACACAGTCTCAATCACACACACACACACACGCGCTCTGTCAGACGCAGACACGCATGTCCAGGCAGCCGGACGAAGACACCTGCTGCTCTCGGACCACAACGCGAGATCACTGACCAGTGACGAGAGAACAGGGAAACATGCCAACACACACACACATACATACACACACACACACACACACACACACACACTCACACTCCAAACACACTCACACTCCACACACACACACACTCACACACACACTCACTGTACAGATCCTTACAAGCATATATTTGTCTCTATATAAAAATAAATGAATCTTCATTAAGTATAAATGATAAACATTCCCAGACTAAAAATACACTGCTTTATCCTTTCAAATACAGATCTCTCTCGGGACTCTGACCTCAATCCTAGATCTCATCACTGATCTTAAAGGAACAGTTCACCCAATGAAAATGAATTTTTTCATGAAAGGGAACAGGTTTGTAGAAATGTAGCACTGCATCAGTGTCTCATCAATGGATGCTCTGCAGTGAATGGGTGCCGTCAGAATGAGAGTCTGATAAAAACATCCCAATAATCCACAGCACTCCAGTCCATCAGTGAACATCTGGAGAAGACAAAAGATGAAACACATCCAGCATTAAGATGAGTTTAACTCAAACACATAGTCTATAATCCATAATAACACTTCCTCCAGTGAAAAAGTGCATCTGCTGTTGTCTCTCAGAGATATGTTTAGATCTGTTTAAACACTGCTTGATCTTTGCAGATCTTTGCAGATTTCTCTCCCGATTCAGACCAGATATCAGCATCATAAGTGACAAATGCTCTTATCATCCAATCGTGCTTGTATTTCTCTATTAGTGCTACTGAATCTTAGCGCTTCTTTTGACACAATCAACCACAACATTATTTTGAAAAGACTTGAAAATAGACTTTTACATGCATTGTTTTTCTTTTGTTGAAGGACACTCTCTGGCTTAACTCTTCATGGATGTATTGCATTTCTGTATGTTTATTTTATTCTATTCCTATTTACGTATATCTATTTAATTTGTATCGTGTCTTGTTAGTTTTATATGTATTGCCATAATTAAAATGAATGTGAATGTGTTGTGACACGTCTCCAGTCCAGCAGGTGTCGCTGTGAGCGCTTCACCGTGCGGCGCTGCAGTGAAGAAGCCCGGGAGAACACGTGCTGTGATACGAGGACAGTGTTCAGCCATCAACACGAGTCTGAGGCAAGACAACAACAACACCACTGAATGATATGAATGAGGATAGTAGTGTCTTATAGAGAGTTTATCTCTCTCACATCCAGGTCCATTCAGCACTTTTTATGCGTCTAGTAACTGATGCAAAATTATTAGTAGCTATTTTTAATTCTGATTCCTGATTCAGTAACACATACGTAATAAGACTGCATCATTGAAACATTATACGTGTTTTTATTATTGTTATTTTTGTACTCATGCACAGTGAATGATTATTGATATTGATTATTGTTCTGCTCTGTATGTTACAAATAGTATTTTTTATATAAACAGAACTATAACCATCAGTGTTTTTAGTGTAACAGTGTGAGTTATTGAAGATTGTGTCTCTCTGCATCTCTCTTCTGTTGTGTATCTGTAGGTGTCAGAGATGTCTCTGGTGGAGGGTCTGAAGGTTCTCCCGCTGGACGCCGTGGACTCGGACACACAGCGCTGTCGCATGGGTCCGGCTCTGATGTCCAGGTTAGGTCTGAGGCTGGGCGCTCCGGTTCTGATCCGGGTTCAGCGGGGGGTCTGTTTGTGCACCACATGGCCTCGGCACGACCTCGCCGAGGGCTTCCTGCAGATCAGCACCCAGTGTGCCACACCGGACCTCACCGCACAAACACTCACCGGACTCAGGGTGAAGCCGGCGCACATCTCAGCGCTGTCCTGCCCCAGGCTCTCCAGCGTCAGCGTGAAGGTGTTTGTGCAGAGAGCGGAGCACAAGCGGAAGGTGTCCGAGCGCGGCGTCCAGCAGCTGCTGGAGGGTGTGTACGTGCACCAGGGTCATCTGGTGGACCTGTCCTGTGTGAAGAGCGAGCTGGTGTTTGTGCTGGTTGAGAAGGTGAACTCGGGCTCACAGAAAGCTGGTCTGGTGACAGCGAGAACCCGTGTGGAGGTCAGCGAGCTGCAGACCGTTAAACACCTGGAGAGGCGTCAGGAGGTCTCGACCCCGTCTCTGGGCGGCCTGGAGGAGGTGTACGCCTCGCTGAAGGAAATAATCACGTTACCTCTGCTTTACCCGGGGACTCTGCGGCAGCTGGGAGTGTCGTGCCCAAGAGGCCTGCTTCTGATCGGGCCGCCCGGCGTCGGGAAGACCCTGCTGGTGCGCCGCGTGGCCAGGGACATCGGGGCCACGTTAGTGACTGTCAACGGGCCGGAGGTCACGGGGTCTCGACCCGGAGAGAGCGAGGAGAACCTGCGGCGGGTGTTTGATCAGGCGCGGGAGGCGGCCGAGGACGGTCCGTGTGTCCTGCTCATCGATGAGATCGACTCTCTGTGTCCGAGGCGGACGGGATCCAGCGGCGCACCGGAGAACCGTCTGGTCGCTCAGCTGCTGACGCTCATGGACTCCATCGGCAGTCACGAGGGCTTCGTCATCGCCGGAGCCACCAACCAACCAGACGCTCTGGACCCGGCGCTCCGGAGACCGGGCCGGTTCGACAGAGAGGTGATTCACCACACCGTCTCCAACTCAGTCACGTTCTTGGGCCGTTCATCTGAATTAAATTGTAAATTGAGTGGACACTATACAGCTATCATCTCTGTGTAAACTACAAAAACACTAATTTATGAGAGTGCTGCCATCATGTGCATGTCTTCTGTTGCTCTGAAAGGTCAAAGCTTCCCGTGTGTCCTGCAGGTGATCGTCGGCGTTCCCTCGCTGCTGCAGAGGCTCAGTATCCTGAAGTGTGTGTGCGGTCAGATGCCGCTGTCCTCTGATGTGGACCTGAAGGCTGTTGCTGAAATGACCTGTGGGTATGTGGGGGCGGATCTGAGCGCGCTCGGTCGAGAAGCAGCGCTGCAGGCCATGCGACAGACGCAGGTACAGTCCCTGAGAGCGCAGGAGTCTCCGGTCTGCTCTCTCGCTCACACGTGTTGTGGTTGTTCAGACAGGAGCGAGCGAGCCGCTGTCGATGCAGCACTTCATGCAGGCGCTGCGGATCGTGCAGCCGTCGTGCCTCAGGAGCAGTTTAGGAGCCACAGACTTCAAACCCATCGGCTGGGAGCAGATCGGAGGACTGGACGACGTCAAACTCAGACTCAGACAGGTACGAGAGCTCCTCGGTTCAGGTCCATCTGTACGACTCTGGCTCTGTGATGACGTCTGCGGTCTGTGTGCAGAGTATCGAGTGGCCCATGAGGTTTCCCGAGGCGTTGGTGCGGTTGGGTGTCTCTCGGCCCAGGGGTGTGCTTCTGTACGGGCCGCCCGGCTGCGCTAAGACCACGCTGGTGAAAGCAGCCGCCTCTTCATCACACTGCAGCTTCCTCTCCCTCAGCGGAGCCGAGCTCTTCTCTCCGTATGTGGGAGACTCGGAGAAAACACTGGCACAGGTCTCACCTCACTCTCATCCCGCTTCTGCTCAGTTAATGCTTTGGTGCAATTAATTATGAAATAAATGAGGCATTGAAATGATTAGAGCAGTTGCAGGATGACGGCATGATCTGTCTCTCGCTCAGTTGTTCGCTCAGGCGCGTGCGTGCGCTCCCTCCATCGTGTTCCTGGATGAGATCGACAGTATGGTGGGTTCTCGAGCGGACGGTTCCTCTCACAGCGTGCAGTCGCAGGTTCTGGCCGTTCTGCTGACCGAGCTGGACGGAGTGGGACTACGATCTGTGGAGAGACGCAGCAGCGGGAGAAAGATCGCTCTGTTAGAAGGAGAGCAGGAGGACACCGGACTACAGCAGGTCAGAGACACAGCATCTCTACTCACACACACACACACACACACAGACAGACACACACACACACACACACACTCTCAGACACACACACACAGACACCCACACACACACACACTCTCAGACACACACACGCACACACACACTCTCACACAAACACACACACACACTCTCAGACACACACACACAGACACTTGTAATACCTGTGTCATACCCATGTCATTATACAGAGTTGTGTCCTGATATGATACAAAACATGCCCACACACAAAAACACACTCACAGACACACACACACACACACAAACACACACACACACACCATCATACACACACAAACACTCTCAGACACATACGGACACACCCTCACACACACACTCACACACACACACACACACACAGATACAGACACTCACTCTCTCACACACACACACAAAGACACACCCTCACTCACACACATACAAACTCACACTAAACACACACAGACACACACTCTCACTCTCAGACTCACTCACTCTCTCACACACACTTACACACTAAACACACACACACAGACACTCACTCTCACACATACTCACTCACTCACACACACACTCACACACAGACACACACTCACACACACACACACACACAATCATTCTGATATGATGATTTATTATTAGAATTATCAACAGTTGTGCTGACAAATGTTTTTTGGAAAGTTTGACACTTTTTTCAGGATTCTTTGATGAACCAAAAGTTAAAAAGATCAGCATTTATTCAAAATAGAAATCTTTTCTAACATTATTTAACACATCCTTGCTGAATAAAAGATTTAATTTCTTTCAAAAAAGAAATAATAAAAATGTACTGACCCCAAACTTTTGAGCCGTAGTGAATATTGTTAGATTTCTATTTTAAAATAAATGTTTTAACTTAGAATCCTGAAACAAAAGTATCACAGGTTCCAAAGAAATCTGAAGCAGTTTTGATAATAAATCATTTTATAGTGCAGGAGAGTCACACCACACACCCGTGTAGTTTCAGGACTTGATCATCTGGATCAGGTGTGTTTAATCAGGACTGAAGAAGCTAAACACTCCAGGAAGTGAGTTACAGTGTTCTGTGTGTAGATGTGCACGTGTAGTTTACACCGTGTCTGTATTACATTTCAGATGGAGCTGCAGGAAGTGTGTAACAAGGACGTTTTGATCGTGGCTGCCACTAATAGACCAGAGGTTCTGGACAGCGCTCTTCTCAGACCCGGACGCCTCGACCAGATCATATACGTCCCTCCTCCAGACCTCCAGGTGAGCAGACGCCCTCTAACCCCGCCCACTCCTGTAGACCACGCCCACCCTCTAACCCCCGCTCACTTCTGTAGACCACGCCCGCCCTCTAACCCCGCCCACTCCTGTAGACCACACCCATCTCACTGAGTGAAGCGCTCTCGAGCAGGAAACAAGAGGAGGGCAGGAACCTCTCTTTATCTGTCAGCTGTTGATTGGCTTGTGAGAAGTTATTAAAATGAATGCATGTATGAGTTGTTCACAGTAAGACGAGTAACAGATGTGGTCATAAACAGGCTCGTCTGGCCGTGCTGCGCGTCTGCACTGAAAGCGTCCCGCTGCATCAGGACGTGTGTCTGCAGGATCTGGCTGCGCAGACCGAACTCTTCTCTGGAGCCGATCTAGAAAACCTGTGCAGAGAGGTAAAGCACACGCTCGTCTCGCGCCATCCGTTCGCTTCGCTCCGGGTCTGTAACTCTTCTGTGTTTCAGGCGGCTCTCCTGGCGCTGCGTGAGGACGGACTCCAGGTCTCCAGCGTGAGACACAAGTGTTTTCTGAAGGCGCTTCAGAGTCTACGTCCATCACTGAGTCCACAACAGCTTCAGCGACACGTTCAACTGTTTCAGAGTTCTAGTAGTTCACTCTAGAATTAAAATTTCCCAGCATCATCCGAGGCCTTCATGTCTTTCTTTCTTCAGTTGAAAAGGACTTTCCTCTATTTAATTGACTTCAATGCTGGCTGAAGTTCAGCTTTCAATTGAAGAACATCTTGGATAACATGAGCTAGAGTTAATTATTAAGATTTTTTTTATATTTAATAAATATATCATGTTTATAATTTGTGTACAAATGTCCTGTTTCCCACATTCTTCATAAAGTGAAGGGTGACGCACAAAAATATCAGTTGTGTTCTTAATATTAAAGGATATGTTATATGTTTAGATTTCTAGGGTTTTTACTCTTAACTTCTAAAGTAATATTTAATTAAGACTCATTTCGGAGTCGGACAAAATTAGATTTTAATTAAAACAGATCGAGTAAAGGTCTCGTGCTATGCGTGACCAAGGGGCAAGGAACTCGACCGGAAGTTGAAGTCGGGTGGGGGCTGCCATCTTTTAGCAGAACTTCACTTGCGTTAGCATCCCATTGACTCCCATTCATTTTGACGTCACTTTGACAGCGAATAACTTTACATCTGAGGCGTTTAAAGACTCTGTTTGTCCATTATTTATTTCTAAAGATACACGACAATGTATAAAGGGCTCCATTACCTTCTATGTTACATTATGGCCCCGAATAAACAGTTTTTGTAAAAAATAGGCTAACGATTGCATCATAACCACTCGACTCTCTGTCGCATTACCGTACAGACAGGAGGAGAAGCTCGCAGGCAATTAACTTAATATGGCGTACTGGCGTTACATTTTAAAATACTATACAAAATAATTAATCAGAATACTTACTCCTGCTCACTCACGCCAAAGAACTCCCCGCTCAAGCTCGCCGTCTCTGCAAGATTAACGATGGCAGTTTGCACGCACAGATACTAGAAGATTTACAGCTGTCAGACAGGTTGCTGACGTCGTCAAGCTTCGTTTGAGTCTGCGCGTCAGAAACAGAAGTGCTAAAAAACCCTAAAAATGGGCTTCACTTGTCTCAGTTGAGTTCCAATGGGGTCGCTGTGTCCATTTCTTTTCCTGTCTATGTGCTTGACGCGAATGCGTAATCGGTCATTCGCTCATTTCATATTTTCTGCATAGCTTATCATTTATGTCGCCAATTTTTTTTCACAAATTATTATTATTATTTTTTTAAAGTCTTTAAGTTCAAAGTCTATTGTTCGTTATCTGGCTCGGCTCGGTGTTCATCTTCAGTTCTCTCTTCACAGCAGTTCAGTCAGTGTACTGTTTGAGTAAATGAATTACTCCGGGATATTGGTTTGTTTGAACTCAGAGGGAGTGTCAGACACATTAAAAAAGTTAACAGCTTAAGACATTTGTTTATTAATGTGTATTAGAGACACGAACCGTTTAAAACAATTCAGTTTGATTTGGTGAACTGATTCAAAAAGATGCGGTTACATCGAATGATTCGTTCGCGAACCGGATATCACAAACTGCTTTGTTTTGAACTCTCTCATAACAGACACGGAAGAGAAGACAATGCTGAATAAAGTCATGGTTTTTGCTATTTTTGGACCAAAATGTATTTTCGATGCTTCAAAATATTCTACCTGACCCTCTGATGTCACATGGACTACTTTGATTATGTTTTTCTTACCTTTCTGGACATGGACAGTAGACCGTACACACAGCTTCAATGGAGGGACTGAGAGCTCTCAGACCAAATCTAAAATATCTTACACTGTGTTCAGAAGATAAACAGAGGTCTCACGGGTTTTTGAACAAC
>NC_068388.1:263367-270867 GCF_023724105.1 Carassius gibelio
AATTTAATTTAATTTAATTTAATTTAATTTAATTTAATTTAATTTAATTTAATTATTTTATTAAATACAAATTTATGTATAGATTTGTCATTGAAAATGTGAACATCTGGCAGATTCAGATTTTCTGAACAGCAAATATAATATTTATAATATGTTGAATATGAATATATCCTTATTATCTTATAATAATAAACTATACTATTATTATAAATAATACATTTTAAATTCTAAAATTTTTAGCGAGCCTTTACTGACAATAAAGTTTTGTTTTAATTAAATAATGTTAAAAATGATTCATAAATATTGTAAAAAATGCATTGCTCATTTCTTTTTTTTTTTTTTGTTATTGTTAAATTAAGGTTTTACTAATACGTTATTAAAACCAATAGATTTATGTCAATATCATTTAATAGACATAGCAGTTATATTTTTATATTCCTCAATGTGAATACTTTATTAATTAATATCTGTTCATATTATTTAATGTGATTAATTAGATATAAGATATTATTAGAGTACAGATGCTCCCCTCTTCATAACAGCTTCCTAAAGAGTTTGCTTGATTACCCACAGTGCACTGCTCTGTAGCTGTAATGAGCCTGTTCTTTGTGTGTGTGAATGCATTTTAGAGAACAGGAAAGGAATCGAATTATTATAAAGTGGAGATTTATTAATATGTTAAGTGGTCTTTAATATAACCTCTTGTAAGTCCTGCAGGAGTCAGACGCGCATTACAGATGCAGTACACCAGATTGACCTGCAGGTGGCAGCAAAATCACTCTTACGTTAAAACATAGTGAAACCTAAAATATCAGTCAGAAAAAAACTTTTTTTTTATTTTTTAATTTTTTAATGGAACAGTTATTGAACCTTTAGATAAAATGTGAAAAAAGGATAATAAATTGCATATGTGTTTAATGTTGAGTATCATATTTGATCCATCAGGCTTTTATGGCTCATATCGTCTGATATAGTGACTATGTCAAAAAAAAAAAAAAAAAAAACATTCCTCAGTTTTTATACCTTAGTTTCGTTTTAGTTCAAGTTAAATTGTTAATGTTTTGTTATTTTTTATGTTTATTTTTTATCATTTTATTTCATCAAGTGCATCAAGTTTAACTAAATGCAAATGATAAATGTTGCTAAATAAGCTTTTTTCATATTTATTGTACTTCAGTAAATGTTTATTTTATTTCAAGTGGATAGTTGCAGAATATTAAGTCGGATGCTGTTCCTTATCACTATGCCTTCAAAAAAAAAAAAAAAAAAAAAAAAAAAAAAAAAATATATATATATATATATATATATATATATATATATTTATTTATTTATTTATTTATTTATTAAGTAGTTGTACTTAGTGTAAATTATTCTGTTCATATTTAATTCCATCACCTTAAATTAGATTATTAATATTTTAGTGCTTGATAAATATTGTTCTGGTTGGATTAAATTAAGTAATCAGATTTTTTTTCTTCACATTGCATTTATTTCAAGTATGGTTTAGATTTAGTTGAAGTTTTAGTTAGTTATAATATACACTATAATAAACACTGGAAAAGCCAAATAATATTAGTTCATTAGTCTCACTGTAGGATGCTTACAGCTGTCAATCAGCTATTATTTTAGCTATATATTATATATGAAAGAATGGGAGATCTTGCATTGTGGGTTTCTAAGTGGGATTTATAAGTCATATTTATATAATGCATTGCTTGTGGAAATCATTGATGTTTGTAATGAATTGTGTGCATGTTTTGTGACATCACTGGCGTTTGCACGATGACCAGACGTCAGAGGAAGAGAAAGCGTTCAGGAGTGTGTCTCTTTAACCGTTGACTTCTGCGTCTCTGACATGTGCAGAAACTACAGGAGGCTGAGGACACGAGAGCAGCTGAAGACCAGACTCCTGAAGCCTCCTCCGTCGTCTACGGTAGGTTCAGCATCAGATCTTTCATGCACTTTCTCCTAAATCACTCTCTTCTGATTGCTGGTCAGTGTGCACATGCATCAGGTGCCAAGTTTATAGCTGATCCAGTAGTTTGAGATTCCCTGTTTTCTCCTGTACAGCTCAGCCAAACCTCCTCTCTGAATTGTTATTCAACACAAACCGCTGTGAAACTCTGGATGCTGAGGGCTTGAGATGCATTATCAATCACACATCAAGTTAACTGCTCACATTCATGAATATTAATATCTGTGTGTGTGTGTGTGTGTGTGTGTGTGTGTGTGTGTGTGTGTGTGTGTGTGTGTGTGTGTTTGTGTGTGTCTGTGTCTCTTTCTTTTAGTTAAAATTAGTGCATAATATATAGTAACAGAAGCTCCTTCATATTGATCACACTAGAGTTTAACCGATTTTACAGATTAATTATTTACATTTAACTTTGATGTATGAAGCCCCAATAAATAAATAAATAAAATAAAAATGAATAGTTAAAAATTAACACATTTTATTAAAAATAAGTGAATAAATATAACGGATCAATAAAGGAGTAAATGACGTTATAAAACAAATACAAATTATTAAATTTAGTCCTACATTTTTTTTATTTTTGTATTACGTTGTATTTATTATTTTAAGTTTTGTATTATTAACTGTTATTATTATTACATTTAATGTATTTTTCATTAATACACTCCTTTATTTATTCCCGCATGTATAAATGTACATATTTAAATATTGCCACATTTAATTATTTCTCAATTCTGCAGACTGAGCCTCCACACTGCAGTTTTCTCTTGTTTCTTTTTCATTTAACAGTGAATTTAACTGCTGTCAGTCTGATGATGTAAAGGAGTTATAGGTTGGAGATCCACTTTTAACTCGAGTATCGTTTCTGGAGGGCGTGACGTCGAGAGTGAGTGAGTGAGAAAGAGAGTGATGCGAGCCCCGCCCCCGTGGGCCGATCTGTCCGCTGATTGGCTGAGAGCAGTCTCGTGTCATCGGTCTATGATCGGCGGATCGCGCGCTGCTCTCGGATGAAACAGTGTTGCGCGCGTTCGTGAGAGTCCGACTGAAGATGACGCGTGAACGCGGAGCTGCGGCCAAAGCCAAACTCACTCATCCTGGAAAAGCCATCCTGGCAGGTCAGTTTATACACATCACTAACATATACAAACTCAGAACTCATTAATAATCCAGAACTGAAGTTTCCATAACCCATCTGAACTCAGAAAAGGAGTGACAATAATGACGAATGGGTTTATGTTGGTTTCTACAGTGAAATATGTGTGAATTAATATATTCAGAAAACTCCTTTACAGTTACTTGTGTGTGTGTGTATATATATATACAGAAAAATTATTAATGTGTAGCAAAACCGTTTCTAATATTGATATTAAATCAGCATATTATCCTGATTTCTGAAGATCACGTGACACTGAAGACTGGAGGAATGATCCTGAAAATTTTAGCTTTGATCACAGAAATAAATTACATTTTAAATTATGTTCAAATAAAAAAAAATTATTTAAAATGTTAAAAATATTTCAGAATATTACTATTTTTTTCTGTATTTCTAGTCTAATAAATGCAGCCTTGATGAAGAGAAAAGAGACTTCTTTAAAAAAAAATATTACACGTCTTACAGATCCTGAACTTTTGAATGTCAATGTTTTGAAAGTGTGTGTGTAAATATATATATATATATATATATATGTGTGTGTGTGTGTGTGATGGATTACATATCTACATTTAAGATTCATACTAAGTAGTCGACAAAAGAATAAGAAAAACAGTTGATTTCAGCCACAGTTGACTTCATTCTGCTAAAACAGAAAAAGGCTGATTCACTCATAAGCAGAAGACAGATTAATTTTATTATTAATGCATTAGAGATTACACACCGTGGTCAGAGAAAGACAGATTCTTATGTGTTTAAACTAAAGTCATAGTTTTAAGATGACGAAACTTAGTCAAAGGGTGTTAAAATGCTAAAATATACTCATTAATAATTAATAACAATGATAGTTTTATAAATAAAATTAACCATACTAATGTCTGATTGAAAGAGCAATGACTGAAGCCCTTAATTGTATTTATAAATGTATATAGGCATAACTATTCCTTGCACAGCTGCTTTATGAAAGCAATAATCAACTCAAGGCTCTATTCTTTGCACCGCTGCATGAAGGCAGTGTGATGATGCTCTTATTACAGATGGAGAGCCGTTATAAAGTGGGTTTGGTCATCACGATCTCTCTCTCACCTGTTCTCTGGGTAATTGGTGATCTAACTACCATCTGGAAACTGTTCTTCTGAAACCAAATGACAGGTTTTAATGGCGGTGATATTTTCTCTCTATACTGTGTGATGGTGCTGCTCCACCCGTCTGTAATTACACAAACCAGCCTTCGGTGGAAATGCCACGTCTCATGTGCAGAAGAGAATATGACAGGCTGTGAGCCCACTTTAAACCAGTTGCTTGTCTTTATTTAACACTGTAATTACCGTTGTGATAATATGAGGAGAATACTGGGTTTATTTGCAAAAAAATATAATGTTTTGTACTATGTTATCATGTTTTATTGTGTTAGTTAGCTGTATTGTTAAGTTAATTTTTTTATAATTTATAAAAAAAATAATTTGAGATTAACTGGAATGAACAATGAAAAGAGCAAAAAAAAAAAAAAAAAAAAAAAAAAAAAAAAAAAAATATATATATATATATATACTATATATATATATATATATATATATATATATATATATATATATATATATATATATATATATATTTGAGAATTATAAAAAATAACAAAATAAAGGAATTATTGTCTTGATGAACCAAATACAAATACAATACAAATACAAAAAAATTTTATTACATTCTGTCATTAAAAAAAATATTAAGGTTAATAAATGAAAGGATAAAAAAATAATAAAATAAGGACAAAATGTAATTTTATTATTTGTATTTTTATTTATCTTTTTTATTATGTATTATGTATGCATCCATCTATCCATCCATGCAGTGGGAAATTTACTAAATATCTTCATGGAACATGATCTTTACTTAATATCCTAATGATTTTTGGCATAAAAGAGAAATCAATAATTTTGACCCATACAATATATTTTTGGCTATTACTACAAATATACCCCAGAGACTCAAGACTGCTTTGTGCTCCAGGGTCACACACACACACACACACACACACACACACACACACACACACACACACACACACACACACACACACACAGACACACACACACACACACACACACACACACACACTCGCGACCACACACACACACACACAGACACACACACACACACACACACACACACACACACACACACACACACACACTCGCGACCACACACACACACACACACAGACACACACACACACACACACACACACACACACACACACACACACACACACACACACACACACAGAGCAGTTGTCCACAGTCACAGGAATGAAATTACTATATATATATAAATATATACAAATGTGTAATTTTTTTTACTTTTTTTTAAATATACAAATTCATACTTATTTTAACATTTCTAATTTTCCTTTAACTGGAACTAAATAGCTAGAACTAATTAAAATTAAATAAAATAAAAAATATATAGGCTTACATAAAAATCATATTATGATAATTGTACAAAATTAACAAAAATAGCAAAACCCAACAATATTATTAAAACAATGAACAAAAACTGTTATAGTATATCAATGATATTAAAGTAACACTAGAAATTGCTTCGGTTTTATTTGAAACGTGCTCTCGGCTTCTGAACGCTGCTGTATATTGAAGTCTGTCAGAAAGCTCAGATATTTCATCCGGTCGTGTTTCAGTGATGGCTCTCTGCCTGCGGGCGCTTCGGTCTAATGGAGAGCCGTCAGATCGCCGCTGTTGGGTTTTCTTCATCACTCAAGCCCTTTATTACAGCCATTGTTGTGTAAGAGTGTGTGTGTGTGTGTGTGTGTGTCGCCGGGAGGCTGCAATTAAGCTCAGTGAGTGCTCCTCTCCTCTCCTCTCCGGTCCGCTCATCAGCGTCTCTACCCTTCATTCACAATCACTTCTTCTTCCGTCTGTCCGGCTGATTTCGTCTGTCTCTCCTGAGAGTCGCTGAGGATTGCTTGAGTAGACCAGACATCATGTATTAGAAGAGCTGTAACCTCGGTGTTTGCTTCCTCAAGAAACATGAAAGAATTATGCACCTGTCATCTGCCTTTGATGCAACAGCAGAACCCAGAAAAACACTTCCTCCGCCGGGAATCACCATCTCATTAAAACTGCGACTTAATAAGAGTTAGAAATGAACTTTGTGTCATTATTCACTCACTCTGAATCAGAGGACATCAACGTTTGGGGACAGAAGGAGTTCTTTTATCAAAAATAAATTAGTGCTTTACTTGAACAAAGATGCATGTTTGTTAAAAATGTTGAAAAAGATTTCCATTTCAGGTAAATGCTATTCTTTTGTGCTGTTTATTCATCAAAAACCCCTGAAAAATAAAAAGTAGCACATTTTCCACAAAAATATTACTATTACTTAAACTATTTCCAACATTATTATTATGATTTCTGAAGATCATGTGACACTGAAGACTGGAGGAATGATGCTGAAAATACAGCTGTGCATCACAGAAATAAATTGTTGTTTAAAATATATTCACATAGACAACAGGTTTTTTTAAATTCTAATAATATTTAACAATTTCACTCTTTTTACTGGATTTTTAGTCTAATAAACAAGGCCTCTGTGAGCAGTCGAATTAACCGACCCCAGTAGTTTCAGAATATCTTCTCTTCCATATAATGAAAGCATATCCATGGCTATTTAGCTTAAAAATAAAATAAAACACTCCATATATTAGTGAGTGAGCCGTCATATAACCATAACATAGTGCATACTGTATATCTTCTGTTATTATGATGTTTTCATGGAGTCTCTGCCGTTTTTGGACCTAATTCACTTTTATTGTATTCAAAAGAGCAACATAAACATTCTTCAAATCATCTTCTTTTGTGCTGAGCTGAATGAAGACGTTCTTACGTGTTCTGCATTGACAAGTGAATGGCTCAATGATGAAATTTTAGGGTGATCTGACATTTTTACCCAAACATCAGGAGATTTTGAAGAAAGCTGGGAGCTTGTGTTTGATTGATGTGCTGTATTTGGTTAAAGTGTGTGTGTGTGTGTGTGTGTGTTTTGACTGGTAGCAGGTTATTAGTGAAACACACTCGGAGTGCTGACTGATTTCGGCTGTCATGTAAATCAGTGGTGTTTCACTGGCAGGACTCAGAAAGGGCGTCTGTGTTAATTTCCTCTGTTTCTGTTTCCACACGCAGACGGAGAGCTTGTAAAGACCTTTAGCTTGATTTATGATGCGTCTGGGTGAAGCCACCAGCAGTAGCTCATGGGGTTATTGATTAGCTGCTTCTCTCTCTCTCTCTCTCTCTGTCTCTCTCTCTCTCTCTCTCTCTGTCTCTCTCTCTCTCTCTCTCTCTCTCTCTCTCTCTCTCTCTCTCTC
>NC_068388.1:275867-285867 GCF_023724105.1 Carassius gibelio
TGAGCTAGAAAGAACTACTGAACATAAATAAAATGTGCAAAAGGATTTTGAAAAAAATCCCTTAGAAAGAGCTACTGCATCACTGCATTCAAACTTCCAAACGGACTCAAATGATTCGCGAACCCGCTCCGAACTCCCGAACTGACTCAAATGATTCGCGATCCCGCTCCGAACTTCAAAACTGACTGAAATGATTTGCGATCCCCAAACTGACTCAAATGATTCGCGAACCCGCTCCGATTCCTCGAACTGATTCAAATGATTCGCGAACCCGCTCCGAACTCCCGAACTGACTCAAATGATTCGCGATCCCACTCCAAACTCCCAAACTAGTTCAAATGATTCATGCTCCATACTCCGAACTAGGAAGAGTTAGGAAGCGTGCATTGTGAAGCCGTACCGGTGCGTACTGGCCCACTTAAAGCACTGGTAAGAGTCCATTTTTGGAAATTTAGGTTTATACATCATCTGAATGCTGAATAAATAATCTTTCCATTGATGTATCGTTTGTTATATATTGAGATGCAACTATTTGAGATTCTGGAAATATTGAGAAAATCATCTTTAAAGTTGTTCAAATGAATTCTCAGCCATGCATATTACTAATCAAACATTAAGTTCTGATATATTTACAGTAGGAAATTTACTAAATGATTTTTGACATAAAAGAAAAATCAATAATTTTGACTCATACAATGTATTTTTGGTTATTGCTACAAATCAAACATACCCCAGAGACTTAAGACTGCTTTTGTGCTCCAGGGACATATTTATTAGTGACCATGTCCACTAGGCTCCAAAAAGAACAAAAATGCATGATTAAAGCACCGTAAAAGTATCCTAACATTAGTCTGTATCCTGTTCTGTTTTACCTAAATGTTATTATTTTAGTATCATTAGTTTTTATTAATATTTTGAATTAGCTTTTTTAAATATGTTTTAGATGTTTATTTTTTTTTTGTTTTAGTAATATTATGTTATGTTTTTTGTTTATTTAATTTAATATACTGTTATAGTTTTTTTAGTGAACGCTTTAGCAATTTTGTTGTTTTTGCAATTTTTATTAGTTCAGATTTATATATAATAGCTATTTTATATTTTATTTTATATTTATATATAATAGCCATTTTTAATATAGCTATAATTTTTATACTTTTACTGTTTTTAGTTCATTAATAAATATACCGTTTTTATGAATATTTTGAATTTGTTTTTATATTTTAATATTTTCATTTGAGTTAGTTTTAGTAATATTGTGTTGTTTTTACTTTTTTAGTTATTTATTAATATACTGTTATAGTTTTTGTTAATATTTTGAGATTATTAAAACTTTTCTTAATTTTAGTGATATTTTTTAGCAATTTTTAGGTTCTTGCCATTTTTATTAGTTTAGCTATATAAGTTTTATAACTTTTATATAACTTATATTTTTTATATTTTCATTTTCATTTGTTAATTTTAGTCATTTAGTTTTTTCATTTCAAGTTTTAGTAATTTTATTTGTGTTTTTTTCTTTTATATATATTTTTTAAAACATATCTTTATAATTTTATTTTATTTTAATTTATTATATATATATATATATAGTATATATATATATATATAAAACATATTATTTTAAATGTGTGTATACAGTTTTCATACCTTTTTTAAAAGAATTGAGTTCATGAAGTAATTGATCTCAAGCCAGTTCAGACTGGTCCTGGATCAGCGGTGGTTTTGTCTTCATCACACTCTGATTGATTGTGGTCTCCTGCGCTCCTGTCTTCCTCCTCCTCTTTTCTTCTCTCCATTAGCTGATTGGACTCGTGTGACCTTGCGTTTGTCCTGCTAATGGATCCAGTGCTGTACGTCTGTCACTGACCACTGGATCCAAGCCCAGATTGCGTTTACGAGCTTCGTCTGATTTGAATGCAGCTGTGTTCTCCAGACTCTGAAACTGCTTTAGCTCTGATAGATTTACACTGGTTTACAGAGAGTCTGCAAACACACGTATCCTCAAAATCATCTTATATATAATATTAATATATATATACATATGTTTTCATGTTAATTTGAGTGTTTTTGTGTGTTTTTTTTTCACTTTTATTCATGTTTTTTTGTTATTATATTAATGTAGTTTTAAGAATCTTTAATAATTTTACAATTTTTATTTCAATTTTACTAAACTAAACAACCAGAAATGTTGCTCTGAGTGGCAACTCTAGCCACATTTTTATTTTATTTCATTTTTTAATTCCACTTAATAGTTATTTTATTTCAAGTTAATAAACATATAATTTATATTGCTATCTTAAATTAGTTTAAGAGTTTTTTTCATTCATACTTTTTTTATTTTCATTTTAGTTGATTTAAGTATTTTTTATTCGTTTTTTAAATATACCTAAATGATTTGTATTGATTTTAGTTTTAGCTCATTAATATACTGTTATAGTTTTTATTAAACATTTTTATTTTTTTATACAGTATATATATATTTTGCGTAGTTCATTTATTTATCTAATGCAGCCATTGTGAGCTTGTGCTGTTAAAGTAATGCCGTATGAATCATTCATTAATGCATACTGCATACTATTTCACTATTTATTTGAAAAATAATATGTAACACAGTATATACTAAGCAGCTGATAAGTATTCCTTTCTAAACAGCCAACATGTCTTGGTAGTGTGAGTTTGATCCTGTCATGCTGAAAAAGCTGCATGAATAGTGCAGGATGGATGACTTTTAAATTGAATTTGAGACAATTGAATTTGATGGAGAGAGAGAGAGAGAGGGAGAGATGGAGAGATTGTTAAATGCATGATGCCGGTGGAGACATTAAGCAGACAGACGAGGCAAGCGTTCAGGTAGATTGACAGACAGATTGTGTTTAGCTCGTCTGTTTGTTCGGTTCAATGCTATAAAAAGCTCTCGACTCCGCTGGACGTCCTGCAGTCGTATCTGTCGTGCATGCATATGTTTGTGGAAATGCATGTCTGTATTTCCTTTATATTAACAGGTAATATACAGAGTCATGGACTGAATTCAGAACAGCATACTAGTGTACTTGCTATTTCTGACATATAGAAAAATAGGGTCATTAGGGTTTCGAGCGTGTAGTGCTGAAACGTCTACTTTAATTGATAGAATGGTCAAGGATCAGCAATCTCCACCTTAAACTGATCAGCAGACCAAACCGTTAGTCGTAGAGACTTGAAACTTGGAGGGATGGTAGTACTCACACCGTCTACAAGATCACCAATGCTCGCCCCAATCGGCCTGACGGGGGCGCTACAGCGATCAACAGTACAAAATCACTCTTAACTCTTAAACTGTTGGCCACAGGCTCAAGTGTCTTACGTCGTTGGAATCCTAGGCTCATGACAGATGAAATGCACACCTCGGATTTGATCGTCTGCAAAATTTTGGGGTATTTTAGATTTTTTTTTTTTTTTTGTAATCTACTTTTATGAACTAGTCCTAGGTTTCTGCCTGATTGGAACCAAAGCAGAGTAGAAAAATTATCTGGAGGGTGACTATGAATAATTATAATAATAAAAAAAATAGGATTTTCAACTATTTAAGAGCTCAATCTGAGTTCCCTTCAAAAGAAATGTGGCACTAGGCCACTTGGTGGCGCTATAATAGGGAAAAAAACATAAAAAGCTTCACAAACATTTGTCCAATCAACATGAAAATTGGTATGCAGTGTCTTTGTCCAAAGAGCCACAAGTATCTATGAGGTCATTTGCATATCTAAAAAAAACATGGCTGCCATGCCCTAAAGGTCTGTGAGAAATCTGAAAGAAATCGGCCACTGGAGTGTGATATGGCAAGGGCGTAAACGATAGATCTCCTCATTCCGAACAACTTTGCATTGAGAACCACCGCTGTCAATCAAATTGTTCATGAATTATTCAAGTTTATATAAAAAATACTTTTGCTAACAAGTCCTACGTTTTTTGCTGAGTCTCAACCAAACCACTGCAGCACAATTCTCTGGACTGTCTAGGTCATTAATTACCCAAAAACCCTTTGGGTAGCTATAACGGGGTCGTTTAAAAAAGGGGCGTGTCCATATATACCCAAAAGCCTATAAATTCTGAATGAAAAAATTAGAACTTTGCCAAAAATGCTTTTATAAATAATCAATTTAGATGGTTAAAGGGCTTCCTAAATAATACGTGATGTCTTTTTTCATGTGTGCTTAAATGCCTTAAAGCGCTATTTATTTATTTATTGTCATTTCCCCTCACTTCCTTCTGTCTTTCATTGTTCTTTTTCCCATTATGTGAGTGATTTTATTTTAAAGAAGTGATATCCAAAGCTCTCATTTAGTGATAGTTTTATTTTATTTTATTTTATTTTATTTTATTTTAAAGAAGTGATATCCAAAGCTCTTCTTTAGTGGTAGTTTTGTTTTATTTTATTTTATTTTATTTTATTTTATTTTATTTTATTTTATTTTATTTTATTTTATTTTATTTTATTTTATTTTATTTTATTTTATTTTAAAGAAGTGATATCCAAAGCTCTTCTTTAGTGATAGTTTTATTTTATTTTATGCAGAAACAAATATAGCAAACGATTACTTTAGCTATGATTTTTGTTGATTGATTGATTGTATGTATTTTATTTGATTTATTTGTATGTATGACTTCTGTATTGTTTACCACTGAATCTGGGATGCTTTTCTCACAAACAGAAGATTGTGTGGTGCAAAAAAAAAAAAAGATTGATTCATATAGTGTGGTGTTTTTGAAATGGATCTGATTAGTGTCCTGCCCTGCAGCGCTGCTTGATTTCTAACACAGATGTGATGATGGGGTGTTCCTCTGCAGGTTCGGTGTGTTTGAGATACTCAGTAACCAGATGAGAGACGACGCTGGGAAGCTGGACAGCACTCGAGGGTTAATCTGTGGTTTGGGAGCCGGCGTGATGGAGGCCGTGCTGGTCGTCTGTCCCATGGAGACCATAAAGGTCAGGTCAAAGGTCATTCAGCTATGGCATTTATTCCTGCTGAAGCTTTACCGTACGTGCTTCATCTCTCACATTTCCAGGTCAAATTCATCCATGATCAAACCTCAGCTAATCCCAAATACAGAGGCTTTTTCCACGGAGTGCGCGAGATCGTCAGAACTCAAGGTGAAAGACTATTTCAGCTCTGAACTCTGAGTGTCCTGATCGTAAGATCTGTTCTGCTGAATCTTCCCAGTGACAAGAGTTTAAAGAGAAGGAATTCATCCACAGAGACACCTCATATACAATCATAACATGTCTTAGTTTTTCTGGTATAGACTATTTTAAAAATGTATTTCACTTTATTTTATTTTTCCAAGCCACAAATTTATTTTATTTTATTAATATATATTTTTTTAAACAACATGTCCTATGTACGGGATGCTGGAGCTATTCAATTCAATTAAATTCAGTTAAATTCTATTCTATTATATTCTATTCTATTCTATTCAAACCATATGTCCTATGTAGGATCTTGTGGTTGCTGGGATTTTAATTTAATTTTAGCATTTTTCAAATGATTTGTTCTATGTAGGGGATCATGCTATAGCATTTATGCTTTTTATTTTATTTTATTTTATTTTTTTATTTTTTTCAGACCACATGTCATTTGTAGGATCTTGAGGTTGCTGTATTTTATTTTATTTTATTTTAATAAATAAATATTATTATTTATTATTTTTCAGACCATATTTCCTTTGTAGGATCTTGAGGTTGCTGTGGCCCTTTCTTATTTTATTTTATTTTAATTTATTTATTTAATAAATTTTTTTCTTTTTTTTTCAGACCACGTATCCTTTGTAGGATCTTGATTTTATTTTATTTTATTTTATTTTATTTTATTTTATTTTATTTATCATCTACAAATAAGCCAAGTGAAAAAGGTGATCTACCAAGCAATTGCTTTTCCAGTGAATATATTTTGTATTTTATTTTATTTTAATTCTTTTTGCATTGTCCATCATTTGTTCTGCTGTACTTTTCTCGGAAACAAAATATTGTGTGTAATTATTGTATTGCCAATCATCCACAGCATCTCAGATACCCAGATCTCAGATATAGATATTCCCGTATTTGCAGTGATTTAAACTACTCTGATTGGTGGTTTCTAATGTTTGTGTGTGTCTCAGGAATCAGAGGGACGTATCAAGGCCTCACAGCCACGGTCCTCAAGCAGGGATCCAATCAGGCGATCCGGTTCTTCGTCATGACCTCTCTGAGGAACTGGTACAAGGGTAACACAGTCTCTGAGCTGCACTGCCCTCTGCTGCTCATCCTGGTGCTCTGGCGTCACACTGCTTGTTTTGGGATGTTTTCTAGGTGAAGATCCCAACAAACCCATCAACCCCATCATCACAGGAGCGTTCGGAGCGATGGCTGGAGCGGCCAGTGTGTTCGGGAACACGCCGCTGGACGTCATCAAGACCAGGATGCAGGTGCACACAGCGTTTCATAAATTGATTTTTTTAATGAATTGTATTAGTAATATAATATATACTGTAACCTTTGACCATTATTGCAAAGGAGATCAAAATGTATTCACAAAGCAATTTCTTTATTTAATCTGTCATATTTAATCATGTCACAGAGTGTGCCAAAAGCACTGCACAATTTCAGTAAAATAAAATAAAGTAAACCTCGAATGTAGTAAGATACAATAATAGAAGAAAAAGGGAAAATAATAAATATATGAGAAATTGAGAATAAAAACGATAGAATAAGCAGCTCATGATGTTTCTCAGCCATCTTTTGTTTCAAATCATTCGTAGCTCTATTTATAAAATTGATTTGCTTTTATAAAATAAAGATGGATTTTATAGTGTTTTTCTGTTATTTTTAATGAAAATATGTTTTTTTTAGGGTTTGGAAGCTCATAAATATAAAAACACCATTGATTGTGCCATGAAGATCATGCGACATGAAGGACCAGCAGCGTAAGTGTGTGTGTGTGTGTGTGTGAGAGAGTGTGTGTGTGAGTGTGTGTGTGTGTGTGTGTATTAGAGAGAGAGAGTGTGTGTGTGTGTGTGTGTATTAGAGAGAGAGAGTGTGTGTGTGTGTGTGTATTAGAGAGAGAGAGTGTGTGTGTGTGTATTAGAGAGAGTGTGTGTGTGTGTGTGTGTGTATTAGAGAGAGAGAGAGAGTGTATGTGTGTGTGTGTGTGTGTGTTTATTAGAGAGAGAGAGTGTGTGTGTGTGTGTGTGTGTGTGTGTGTGTATTATAGAGCGTGTGTGTGTGTTTGTGTGTGTGTGTTAGAGAGAGAGTGTGTGTGTGTGTGTGTGTGTGTATTAGAGAGAGTGTGTGTGTGTGTGTGTGTGTGTGTGGATTAGAGAGTGTGTGTGTGTGTTTGTGTGTGTATATTAGAGTGTGTGTGTGTGTGTATATATTAGAGAGAGTGTGTGTGAGTGTATAAGTGTGTGAGTGTGTGTATTAGTGTGTATGTGTCTGTGTGTGTGTGTATTAGTGCGTGTGTTTGTGTGTGTGTGTATTAGTATGTATATGTGTGTGTATTTGTGTGTCTGTGTATGTGTATTATTGTGTGTGTATGTGTGTGTATTAGTGTGTGTGTGTCTGTGTGTGTGTGTGTACTAGTGTGTGTGTGTGTCTGTGTGTGTGTGTATTAGTATGTTTGTGTCTGTGTGTGTGTGTGTATTAGTATGTGTGTGTGTGTGTGTGTGTGTGTGTATTAGTGTGTGTGTGTGAGTGTGTGTGTGCACCAAAGAAAAGCTTGATAAACACACTAAATATTGTCATATTGAAAATGCAAATACAAATCCAGAATGATTCAGGGTCAATATCATTTAAATAATACGAATTAAAATTATTTGAATTAAAATTAACATTAACTGAATTAAAATAATTATAAAAAATACAATTATTATAAATTATATTAAAAAAACAATTTTATTTCAGCTTGTTTTCAAGGCAACATGTCTCATTGTTGTTTAAGTTGAAATACTAAAATTAAATCGTATTTTTCAGACAATAAGTCGCATTTATTTAGAAACAAGAACTAAGAGGAATCATTACCGTCTCCAGCCACGAGAGGGCGCTCTATGTGTTCAGTGTAGACTACAGGAGAACTGAGCAGCATAGAGCGCCCTCTGGTGGCTGGAGACGGTAATATTTTCTCTTGGTTCATGTCAAATTAATTTTGATAAATAAGTCGCACCTGACTATAAGTCGCAGGACCAGCCAAACTATGAAAAAAAATTGGGACTTATAGTCTATATATATACGGTGTATATATATATATATATATATATATATATATATATATATATATATATATATATATATATATATATATATATATTAGAAATGTAAAATTTTATAAATAAATCTAGAATAAAACTAACAATAGATTAAATATTTTTATTTGATTACCTACAAGTTTTAGTCATTTTGCTGTTTTATTATTATTATTTTAAAAGTCTACATCATTTTTATAAATGTTTATTTCTGTTTTAGTTTTAGATATTTTATTAAATAAAGTCAAGAAATTAGAAATGATGCCTTGGCAATTAGCTGAAATAAGTCATTATTTTATGCTATGTTTGAAATGATGTGTAATGATTAAATGTGTTAATGTGTGTTTGTGCGTCTGGTTCAGGTTTTATAAGGGCACGGTCCCACGGCTCGGACGAGTGTGTTTGGACGTGGCCATCGTCTTCATCATCTACGAGGAGGTAGTGAAGGCCCTAAACAAAGTCTGGAAGACGGAGTGAACGAATGAAGAGAAGAGAAGAGAAGAGAAGAGAAGAGAAGAGAAGAGAAGAGAAGAGAAGAGAAGAGAAGAGAAGAGACACTGTGATCGAGCTGTTTGATTTCATCCCATTAGTTCTGCTTTTAAACATGCACATAATATACAAAATATATATTTTAATATCATAGAACCGCTCTGAAATACTTTTAAACTGTATTCATATTAACATAAGATATTGTAAGTGCCAAATTTAACAGATTTTGTTTATTGATAAAAATATTTAATAAAGAGCAAACAAACACAAACACACATGAACGCCGTGAGCCAGAGAAGTCATTTAGAGAAAAGTGTGACATAAACATGTTTTAACCAGAGAGAATCTTTAAAAACAAGTGGGAATATTTACATAATGGGCATATATGAATATTTATTGATATATTTACATAAAAAGAGAAATTCCATAATAATGTACGAAAAATTATTATTATTATTTTTTCTGACGTTTCTACTTAAAATATGTTTTTTTTTTTTACATTTTATCTAAGGCTAATATTTTTACATTTGTAAAATCATTTTTATGAATTATTTTGAATATATTTTATATTTATTTTTCTGTTGCACACGTGCCTTTAACCAGTAAACTCTTACATTTATTTTTCTGAACGACACAAGCAGACATATTTAATAATTCCTTTGTTGTTTTTGAAGCATAATTTGTGGTCCTGACCCGCTGTATGAACTGTGTTGGGAATATAGATGGAGTGAATGTCAGATACACACACGTGCTGTAAATGCGAGCCCTGGATGGATGATTTAAGTGTGTTTTCTGTGTGAACCCTTCAGTTTTGCAGCATGAATCTCCAGCTCTGTGTGTGTCAGCATGTGTATGAGGTGAAACAGTGTGATGCATCTGTTATTGATCATGTTGATTGATCAGAATCAGCCGGAGAGATGTTCATGTGTCTGGATGGAGCTCGTGCTTCAGTGTTGATCTCTGTGTGTGTTTTTGGGCTCCTTAGAAATATTCTGTGGGGTTGTTGGTGCCATGTACTGTTAAATGTTTGTTTAAATTCTTGGCTTTTTCTTTGTAGATCTGGATGCTTCATAATACTAAATGCTAATGTGCTAATAAAATGATTTAATTTTCACAGTTGAATCAGCTGTGTGTGTGTGTGTGTTTTTTTTTTTTTTTTACATATAGCGTTACAGGTAAGAACAGTATGGATAATAAAACAAGATTCGAATTCTGATTTGTACAAAACATTCAGAAAATATACAAAGCTTTCAAATATCATTTT
>NC_068388.1:287849-295349 GCF_023724105.1 Carassius gibelio
TTCAAGAACTTAGCTCAAATATCTCCAGGATGTTCTGAAGTATTCTGACTCTTTCTGTTCACAGATGGACTGTGATCCTGGTTTTCTCTTTTTACTAGAGAAAAGGCAGAAACTGGACTGGGAGTGACAACCAGCACAAACAGATAAGAAGGTGTGATGATATAAAGTTAAATTAATATTCTCATGTAAACAACAGTGGATTTGTTGTCTGGTCTGACTTCTGATGAAATGATATCAAATATGAGAAGAAGGCCTGAAGCATCTGACAAATGTCTGTGTGCAGAGGGAAGACAGTTGTCCAGGATTCCCAGAGCAGAGGAGTAAATCCCAGTCCTGGACCGGTTCCCAGGCGTTGCGTGCAGAAGGGCGGATCCAGCGGAGCTGCTGCTGCCCATCAACATCCAAACACGTCCAATAGAAGCCACAAACCCCTCCACTTCCACAGCGCAGCTGGAGGATCAGATGTTTACACTGAAGACAGAAGCTGAGCTCACAGAGCCTGTGAAACGTCAGAGCCATGAACAGATGATCTCAGTGACCAGCACAACAACACACACAGCGTCTTATTTATTAGAGCACCAGCAACGCTGATTCCCTTTCACACTTGTTTGCGCAGACCGTCTATATGATTCAGGTCTGGGTTGGGAATTTTAGCGGCAGTGTTCATGTTTGGCATCAGTGTTTATCATCTCATGAGGAATTGTACCACTGCACAACCTATTTATTTATATGTACAGTATATGTAAGTTCCATCAGATTTATTAAACTGCCTGTAAATAGTCAATGCATTTAGATAATAAATGTACATGCATTATTCTTGTCTGTGCAATTTTTTCTATATATATTCTATTTACTTTATAGATAAATATTTGGATATATATATTTGATATATATTGTATTTCTGTGTACTAAAGCTTCTGTCACCGAGACAAATTCCTTGTGTATGTGAACAGACTTGGAAATAAAAGCTCATTCTGATTCTGGTTTGTCTTCAGTCAGTCGTGAAACACTCGATACTTTCGCAGACGACGATGAGAAGCAGCTGTGAAAACATCAGTGTAAGAACAGCCTGTTTTTTTCCTTTAACTGTCATCTGTGTCACACTGATGTGTGTAATTAATTATAGATTTAACGAAGACTCCCAAACTTTGACTGAAACAGTTTTTGTCTCCCTGAACTCCTCAGACTGGTGTTGTGTTCTTTCCAGATGCTGGAGAGCAGAGATCGCAGCACAACCTCTAAATACACTGAGTTTATAAACTATGGCTGAGGAATGAGCTGGAACATGTGGCCTCCACGCAAAACACACCGTGGCACGCAACCCTCCGACAGACAGCCCGCTCCGCCAACATACCATTACTTCATAGTGCTTTCCTGCTTCTGCAACCCAAAGAGCTTTAATTCAGCGCAGTCAAATAAATCACTCACACGTTTCAAGATGTTCAACCAAAATCCATTTCTCAGCTTTATTTCGGGTCCTCGGCAGATTCTACATATAATATGTTCATGTTAGTTTTTCACTAACCTCTAATGCAATAGAAGTATTTGGGTGAGCATTTGCATTCATGTTAATCAACCACAAATGAGACCACAAACCCTGTAATACATAACTAGACGGAAAAAAAGTTTTAGTTTTCTTTGTGTAATTCCAATTTTTTGTATGCCATTAAAACTGCGCTGTTGGATCATGTGACTGACATTCACCAAGACTCAAACCTGCAACCTTTGGGTTACAAGTCCAATTGTCTAATGTGTGTGTGTGTGTGTGTGTGTGTCTGTGTGTGTGTGTGTGTGTGTGTGTGTGTGTGTGTCTGTGTGTGGGGGGTGGGGGAAGCAAGTCTTCTGCTCATTTCTGCAGTGCTGGTCTCGTGTGCCATTGAGCAGATCATTTTCATAAGCGTTTCTCTGAGGTCAGCTCTTCGTCTGCTGCAGTCACGCAATCCGACAAACTCCCACTCCACCAGCGCAGCTACACGCTAGAGCTCTTAAAGAGACAGCACAGCTAATGCACTCTCACTGCGGCTCACGAAACCACTGACACACTCACTTTACAGTCCCTCACTGGACACTAACCACATCAATCACATGTGTTTCCATAGTACTTCATACATACAGAAATAAAGAGGAAAATAACAATAAATAATTCATGAATTATGAAACTAATTTTAGCTGTAAAACAGAAGACAACAGTGTCATTAATCAGATCAATTCAGTTTAAATGTTGTTCTCATAAAATATTTTCATCACATCAGTGATGCTACACTGCGAAAATATGAAGAATTTTTAAATCCACTTATTTAACACAGGATTTAACCTGCCACTACAAAACTGAGTGACTTCATAAACAACAGACAGACAGACAGAGAGACAGTGGGCCCTATCTTGCACCCAACGCAATTGACTTTGTACACCGACGCATGTGTCATTCCTATTTTGCACCTGCGCAAAGCGCGCTTTTCCCTCCACAGACGCACGTCGCTAAACTAGTGAATGAACTTGCGCTCCCTGGGCGGTTCAGCGCAAAAAAGGAGGCGTGTTCCGGCGCAAACAATCCCTGGTGCTATTTTGCTGTTCCATTAAACAATTGTGCCACTGACCAGAAAAAACCTAGTCTAAAGTCAGTGGCGCGTTGCGCGTTGTTCATTCTGCTATTTTAAGGGCGCATGCTTGACCATAATGTATAGCGTGCACTTTGCTCATGTAATCTACACAGATACAACATCTTTACACACTTTTTCATCTATTTTTGCAAATCATAAATTGTTACACTAAAAAAAATATTAACACATGAGATGACGGAAATCATGACGCTATTTTGGGTGGGTTTCTCCCATCCCATATAACACAACTTCTCTGTCTTTCACTGCTCTTACAAGAACATCAGTCTCCTCGGCTGTGAACCGCTCCTGGCGTGCGCCTGGTAAATACGCCATAATAATAGCAATCCATAATGGAGCTTGCGCACCTGCTTTTAAAGGGAATGTTGGATGACGCTCTGATTGGTTTATTTCACGTTACGCCCAAACCACACCTATGAATAATGAAGCTACTTCAGACCAACCCATTTTAGATTTGCGCCTTGCGCAAGAGCCATTTATCCCGCCGGGAAAATAGCAACAGCGCCGAGACCCGCCCACAAAGTTACTTGCGCTTCGCGCTTTGACACTTGCGTTTCAGATCGTTAAAATAAGGCCCAGAGAGACAGAGAGACAGACAGACAGACAGAAAGAGAGACAGAGAGACAGAAAGACAGACAGAAAGAGAAACAGACAGACAGACAGAGAGACAGACAGACAGAGAGACAGACAGACAGAGAGACAGACAGACAGAGACAGAAAGAGAGACAGACAGACAGACAGACAGAGAGACAGACAAAAAGAGAGACAGAGAGACAGACAGACAGAGACAGAAAGAGAGACAGACAGACAGACAGACAGACAGACAGACAGAGAGACAGACAGACAGAGACAGAAAGAGAGACAGACAGACAGACAGACAGACAGAGACAGAAAGAGAGACAGACAGACAGACAGAGAGACAGACAGACAGACAGACAGAGACAGAAAGAGAGACAGACAGACAGACAGACAGAGAGACAGACAGACAGAGACAGAAAGAGAGACAGACAGACAGACAGACAGACAGAGAGACAGACAAAAAGAGAGACAGACAGACAGACAGACAGAGAGACAGACAAAAAGAGAGACAGAGAGACAGACAGACAGACGGCAGACAGAGAGACAGACAGAAAGACAGATAGATAGACAGAGAGAAAGAGAGACAGTGTCGACATGTTTGTGTGCTAGAGTCTAAGTCAATCTTTATTGAATCCAAACGCAGTGATTCAACAGAGCCAGCATTCATTCACGCCGCTTGAATCGACTCAACACTCAACACTGAACACGTCAAACATTTTTTTATCCATTTGGCATCAAACATACTAACGCAAACCTCCCAATCACTCCAATACTGAACAAAATAACAGAAAGACTTTAAACTGCTGAAACTTACTAACTTATTTCTCTCTGGTTTTGTGAGATGCCTCACTCCTGTTAACTAGTGCTAACTAGAGTTCATTAGTATGCTGTTTATTGATGTAAGATGTTATGAAGCTGAGTTCTGCTCCAGGTCTCATACATATGATATGCCTATGAGAAACCCTTATGACATGAGCAGGTGAAGTTAAAAACACACACACACACACACACACACACTGAAGAGCCGAACAGCTGCTGCTGGATGGAGGATATTTCAGATGCTTTTCAAACACTTTTCATGCCATGACTAAAACAATGTGCAACAGCTTGAGTCATTTCCCAAACAGATGTGTGTGTGTATGTGTTTTTGTGTGTGTGTGTGTGTGTGTGTGTGTATGTGTGTGTGTGGGATGTGAAAAGAGCAGAAAGGGGCGAAATTATTGGCCATGATTCAGTTAATAATTTTCTTTGTTTTCCAAAATTGCAGCAGGTTTCTTTCAGGGTCAGTGTTTGTCTCTAGTCCTTCTGAAGAGCTTGAGAAGTGTGTGACGGTGTTAGTGCTCGTGTAGGACAGTGAATGCAGCAGCTGAACCGATCAGGAATATTCAGCTGTAACCGGATCAGCTGACAGTCGAGCAGCTCTCTCTCTCTCTCTCTCTCTCTTGCGTGCGAAGCTTTGGCAATGTGAATGCAGCTTCAAACGGCTGAGTTTATGTCCTAATGGGGCTGATGGGACTCACACGAGACTCATGTCATTATGGGCTGCTGGAGCTGAACGGCTCATGCAAACACACTCATGGCCTTATTATCTGTGTGAGGATATTATATGGAACGTGTGACTGTAATAATGCCCACACAAGCATCCTCTAAACAACCCAAATCTCCTCTATAAGAAAAATCAAACTCCTCCATCAGAGCAGAGGAACACGAATCAATCAACATCATCACTCCAACAACACGTACAGAACAACTGGGTTTAAGAAATAGAAAATATCAGGAAATATATAGACATCAATGGAAAGACCCCCATGAAGAAAAATAGGTGAGTGTATGTGTGTTTGTGTGTGTGTGTGCGAGAGAGAGAGAGAGAGGGAGTGTGTGTGTAAGTGTGTGTGTGAGAGAGAGTGTGTGTTAGTGACAGAGGGAGAGAGAGATAGAGAGTGTGTATGTAAGTGTGTGTGTGAGAGAGAGTGTGTGTGTGTTTGTGTAAGTGTGTGTTAGTGACAGAGAGAGAGAGAGAGAGAGAGAGTGTGTATGTAAGTGTGTGTTAGTGAGAGAGAGTGTGTGTGTGCGAGTCTGCGCATGGGGCATATTTAAACAAACACTTATCAGTAGAAGAGAACATTTTGCCCGTCTGCACGGAAAGTGAAAATGATACAACAGAACAGCTGCTGAACACAAACAACAATTAAACCTGATATTCCAAGTCTGTGTGTGTCTGTGTGTGTGTGAGTGTGTGCTCTTGTTTTTGTGACATATCAGGACACAACTCTGTATAATGACATGGGTATGACACAGGTATTACAAGGAGAGGGTGACTTATGAGGACATAGGACTGCGAATTCAGACACAAACAGTCTGACTGAATAACAGAATAATGAAGGACAAATACTGACTCGTATTATTAATGGATATAGCGCAGTATAATGAGTGTGTGACGTGTGTGCCGGACAGACAGATTCACACACTTCATGTACTGCATTAACGGTCTCAGCAAGCAGATCCTGTGATGTCACGACATGCAGCCAATCACAGGGCCACTCTCAGGGTCTGTTTACGGCAGTTCAGACGATCTTCCTCAAACGTGGCCTGAGGCTTTAGGATCGCTGCCAAACAACAGAGTCACGCAACACAGCACCGAAACACTGCATTCATTAGCTACTAAAATACTGTCTGACACACACACACACACACACACACACACACACATGTACTCTCACACACACACACACACACACACACATAAACACACACACACACACACAAACACATGTACTCTCACACACACACATAAACACACACACACACACACACACATATATATATATATATATATATATACATATACCATCTGAAATTTTCATCTAAAATTAGGATTTTTATCAGGCTACTATATTTATGTTCAGTTATTTCACCTTAATAGCTTGGAATAGGACCTGCACTTTGCCATTCAAGTAAAATGACTCAAGGAGCTTGATAAAAATCCTAATTTTAGATGAAAATTTCAGATGGTACTTAAAGGCTTTTGCATCTGAACTCTTCATATATATATATATATATATATATATATATATATATATATATATATATATATATATATATGTACACATGTACTCTCTCTCTCTCTCTCTCTCACACACACACACACACACACACACACACACATACAGGTGCTTCTCAATAAATTAGAATGTCGTGGAAAAGTTCATTTATTTCAGTAATACAACTCAAATTGTGAAACTGTATTAAATAAATTCAGTGCTCACAGACTGAAGTAGTTTAAGTCTTTGGTTCTTTTAATTGTGATGATTTTGGCTCAAGTTTAACAAAAACCCATCAATTCAAGATCTAATCAAGATCATTCTAATTTATTGAGAAGCACCTGTATATATGTACACATGTACTCTCTCACACACACACACTCACACACACACACTATCTCTCACACACATACATACATAATCAAATATAATTCAGCTGTAATTTCTGAGTCTGAACAAATAAATTCAGCCAGAAGTGATGATTACTGGCATATTAAAACAATAAAAGCAGCACACGCTAGTAATGCTAAGTAACCCGTCAGCAGCGACAGAGCAGGTTGATGTTGTTTGTGGTCAAATATCAGTTGATTTTGTGTGATTCAGATGATCTGTATATGATTTCTCTGCTCCAGAGGTTTGAACGGCTAAGGGAGAATCTCATCTGACAGACTCTAACCACGATGTTGGGCCAATAAAGACTTCCACTCCATTACCCTCCTGCGGCAAATCCAGCCGAATTATCCACGCTTCAGGATCTCTTCACTGACAACTATTAATATTCATACAGTACTACTCATAATTATGTTCTGTACTTGATTTATGTTTTTACCCCCTAACAGTTTAGTACTGTAATAAAAACATGCCATTTTAACATATAGTTCAATTATTAACTCAACATTAAATCATGGACTCAAAAAATTCCCAAAAATGAAAATCATAATGATCAATATTATTACATTTCTATAATGATTTCTAGATTGTTTTCTTAGTTGAATAATCATCTGACGGTGTGTTATGTAGAGTTGCCATGGTGACTGGATGTGTTGTGTTTGTTGTGGTGTCACAGGGACGCGCCGCGGTCTCTCCACAGATTCGACACATCCTGCAGACTCTTCTTGTTCTTCAAACACACACATGAAAGCGGAGCAGAGGACATGTGCTGACGTGCGAGTGACGTCTCTGCTTCCTGTTCCTGATCTGATCTCCTTCCTTCTTTAAGCTCCCGTTTTGAGCAGGACGAGCGTTTTAGACACGTCTTGCTC
>NC_068388.1:305349-317209 GCF_023724105.1 Carassius gibelio
CATCTGTTCACACATATACCCCAAGATCTCTTTAGTACCCTACCGAGAAGAAATAGCCAGGATACAGGAGTCAATAGACACGGGAAAGAGCTAGTCCACCTCTGTCAGACTACAGCTCTTTATATCCTCAACGGTAGAATCAGCGGAGATTCCTGTGGACAGTTCACATATAGCTCAGATCTCGGGAACAGTGTTGTAGATTATGCTATATCAAATATAGGACCTTCCCATTTCAGTGCATTTACCGTCAAAGCTCAGTCGCCCCTGTCTGATCACAGCCAGATCAATCTCTTCATTAAAGGGGAAGACAACAAATCACGGGGAATTCAGAAAAAGCCAATTCATCTACATAAACTCAAAGCACCATATAGATGGACTCGAAGTGCTGCTGAAACATATATTAAAGCATTGAAGTCAAACGAAACTCTCAGTTTCATTACACTATTTAACAATTCAACTTATGATAATAATTGGAAAGGAATAAATTTAGCAATTAAACATATTAATGACATTTTTGAAAATATAGCAAAAAAGGCTCATTTAAATGAAACAACCACATATAAACACAAAAATAGAGCTAAACAAAAACCTTCTGAAAAGTGGTTTGACCATGAATGTAAAACAATAAGACAAGAGCTACGATTCATTTCAAATCAAAAACACAAAGATCCGGTCAACTTAGAGTTACGCTCTAAACACTCTGAACTCCTGAAACAATACAAAAACACCGTGAGACAGAAGAAACTGGACTATTATAACAACACACTTCAAAAGATGGAAAACTCAATTGATCAGGGTCAGTTCTGGAGCATGTGGAACAGTCTGAACAAGACAAAACCACAAGAGTTAGCCATACAAGATGGTCAGATCTGGAAGGATCACTTTGAGAAGCTCTATACACCTCAAACTGACCCTCTGAATAACCCCAACCAATTAAATGTCCTCCAAAAGTTGAATGCTCTTGAATCATGTATCAAAAACAACCAAAATCCACTAGATTATCCAATAACCCAACAAGAACTTAGTGAAAAACTGAAATCCCTCAAATGTCAGAAATCCTGTGGCCCTGACAACATAAAGAACGAGATGCTTAAAAACAGCTCTCCTGAACTGCAAACTGCATTACTCAAACTTTTTAATTTAATTTTGAGTTCAGGTGTTTTTCCTGAGGTCTGGAACACAGGATTCATCTCTCCCATCTTTAAAAGTGGAGACAAAACCGATCCTAATAACTACAGAGGGATCTGTGTAACCAGTAATTTAGGAAAAGTGTTTTGCTCTATAGTCAACTCTCGGATTTCATCTTTCTTAAAGCAGCACAATGTCATCAGCAAATCTCAGATCGGCTTCCTCCCTAAACATCGGACCACTGACCATATTCACACACTACACACGCTCATAAATGAACATGTACACCAGAAGAAAGAGGGGAAAATATTTGCATGCTTTATAGATTTTAAGAAGGCTTTTGACTCTATCTGGCATAATGGACTATTTTATAAAATCATTCAAAGTGGCATAGGGGGTAAAATATATGACTTAATTAAAAACATGTATAACCAAAATAAATGTGCAGTAAAAATTGGGCAGCAAAGGACAGAGTATTTTCCTCAACAGCGAGGAGTGAGACAGGGCTGCTGCCTCAGCCCGACCTTATTTAACATCTATATCAATGAACTGGCAGATCTTCTGGACCAGTCGAACAGTCCAGGACTACAATTACACGACACAGAGGTCAAATATCTACTGTATGCAGACGACTTACTAATTCTGTCTAAAACACCAGAAGGTCTCCAGAACAACCTCGACATTTTAACTAAATACTGCCAGGATTGGGCCTTAGACGTCAACATCCCAAAAACTAAGATTATGATATTTCAGAAAAAGCCCAGAAATCTAGAACATAAACATCTATTCACATTAAACAACACCACACTTCAACATACTTTACAATATACTTATCTTGGTCTGGTTTTAACTCCCACTGGAAATTTCAAATTGGCAATTAAAACATTACTTATAAAAGCCCGCAGGGCACTACACGCTATACGAATGAAATTATTTAAAATAAACATCCCCATCAGAATCTGGACAAAGATCTTTGATAGTGTGATTCTGCCCATCGCCCTGTATGGAAGCGAGATCTGGGGTCCAGCGAGTAACTCCAGCCATAAAGACTGGAACAAACACCCTTTAGAAGCTCTGCATGTGGAGTTCTGCAGGAGCATCCTTCACGTGCACAGAAACACTCCTAATAACGCCTGCAGAGCTGAGTTAGGCCGTCTTCCCTTAAACCTCATCATTAAAAAAAGAGTTTTAAAGTTCTGGATCCACTTAAACTCTAGTTCAGAAGATTCTCTTCATTATAAAGCATTAAAAACACAAAAAAAGAGTGTTCAAAGTAATCTTTGTGTAATGGTATCAGAGCTAACTAACAAAGCACTCGATATCACCAATCCTGAAAAACATAGAAGAATCAAAGAGATTATGAATGAAGAGAAGGAGACATACATACAGTATTGGAAAGAACAAACCAAAGAGCAAAGTCGCCTCCAGTGTTATCTGAAACTCAACAGAGAGTACAGTATGGCTGACTATCTGCTCTCAGTCAGGAATATAACACACAGACAGTTACTGACCAAGTACAGACTGAGTGACCACCAGCTGGCCATAGAGAGAGGACGACACAGAAAGAGCTGGTTACCCAGAGAAGAGCGAGTGTGTGACGAGTGTAGATCAGGATCAGTCGAGACGGAGGAGCACTTCCTCCTCCACTGTGACAAATACACATCTCTGAGAGACTCACTGTACAGTCAGATACAGCACAACACTCCTGAGTTCCAGTCACTCAGTGAACATGAAAAATTAAAAATATTACTTGGTGAAGGACCTGCTTCCTCTGTGGTAGCACATTATATTTACAAATGCCACAAACTAAGAGGTAAAGAGTGAACACATCTACATTAGAAGTACCATCAATGTTTATGAAAATGTATATAGATTTATTTTGCATGTATTTTATTCTATTTTTATTATTTTTTTTTTTTTTCTTATGGATATATATGAATTTTTGTTTTGTTTGTTTCTATTCTGCTATGTACAATGCTTTGGCAATATGTACCTTTGTATGTCATGCCAATAAAGCAATATGAATTGAATTGAATTGAATTGAGAGAGAGTGTGTGTGTGAGCGAGAGAGAGAGAGTGTGTGTGTGCATGTGTGTGTGTGAGAGAGAGAGATGCTCTAGGACTCATTCCCTGTTTGAGGATAAGTCCCATCTGTCTCTACAGGATCAGCTTGTTTAATCTCCCACAATCCCTCACTGTTGTCACACAATCAGGTCTCTGCACGCAACTGTTCTCACCACATACTGTACATCTGATACCTTTTACTGCCCACAGAAACATGACCCTAAACTGACCTCTGACCCCTGACTATGTGGGAAATATAGCTGCATGCACTTAACCTCATTTGATTGATAAATGGAGACTTCATCAGATGAATCTTCATCAGAGGATGAGTGTGAATGTTTCACAGATGCTTAATAATACAAACATCATTCCGTCTGAATCTTTCACTGGTCAAAGTAACCCAATCATTCGGGGAAGCCCTCATAACAAGCGACTATATATTTACTCTCGACTCCTTAAACTCATCATTTTGACACATTTGGCAGAAATGAATCAGGTCAATGTATCAGACTCTCAGTGTGAAGGAGAGAATGGAGCAGGGAGATGTATAATCAGTGTTTGCAAACATTCATCAGATTCAGTGGGCTGAGAGTAACTCTGCTGTGTTATTGAGGTCAGTGAGTCGCTGGCAGATCGAGTGGAACGAACGAGTCTTAAACCGAGTCACTGATTCAGGAGCTCAGGTCAGCGCTGATCCGAGATGTTCATGTCCTTCACAAACGTCACACATCATCAAAATATCTGCTGGGGGTTGGGACCCAAAAACAATCAACAGCAAATATCTACTATAAAACATGCTCTGGGATTGAGTTTCATTCGTTTCTGAGAAATCAGAACAGAATATATATTTATATTTCACTCTGCACTTCTGTAATGAAGATACTGTTTTACTTTATTGTTGAATGTCTGTTTTATATCGTGGTCCTGTGAGGCACAACATTTCCTTCCACTGTATGTCCACACATGCGGACTTGACTTGATGAGACTATCTGGCCACAGCGATGTGTCCAAATTTGATTTCTTTGTCCTTTACACTGATTTTGTGGGCAATACAAATGTAATATATCTGTCATGCCAATAAAGCATCTTAAAACTGAAACTGGTCTGTGAAACAGTTTCATTTACTTCACCTGCAGGTTTTAGTAATGTTATTAAATCCGTTTCAGGTACCACACATATGAATCTATTGTTCTATCTGCATGAGGACAAATATACAATCTCATGTTCATTCATATATGTGCAAAAGTTGCATCTCCTGGATGAAGATGACTGGATGAGTCCAGAGAATTAATACTGTTTTACACCACATTTTCACTGTATGAATGTCAGCATCTCTCCATCATCACTTCAGATACAGACTGTGATCACACATGAAATAAATCTGTGATCTTGTGAAAACATGAGGTTAGAACATCAAAAGAAGAAACAACACGGATGATCTTAAATGAATTGAATAAGGTTGGATTTAATAATGTTCCACAAACATTCAGATCTTTAAAGATTATTCTTTAATTTCACTGTAAAATGTTGAAAGTTTCATAGCAGTGGAGACTCTGAAACTAAAACTGATTACTGACGTGCTTAAACACTCTTCATAAATACAAATAAAACACTAAATAATAATAAGTGACAGTCCTACACAACTGTACTTAGAACAAGCATATAACATTTTCTCCCATCATCGTTTTCTTTCTTCAACAGTCTGGAACTGTTTATATGTTTGGAGACCCAAACATTATAAAACTTCATACTGCTCAAACTGTCTTCTGACCCAGCAGATTGATGTGCATTCATGTAAGAAGCTGAGATCCTGAAGGTTCAGTCTTTCATGACCCAAATCTCAGGACTACTCATGGCCTGATGTGCCCTTACTCTCTTACGGAACCTTGCGATGCTGTGGCGCCCCCTGATGTATGACGAGGGCGTTACACCATCAGCACATTCAGCAGCCCTGCCATTCCTGGAGTGGACATATGTGCTGCTGCTCTAACACACAGGAGAAATCTTCATCATTACCGTCTGCTGGACGACTGCAGCTGGTGGCGACTCCAGCCTGACGGAGCTAAACACAAATAATTAAGACAACACCAATTAAAGCAAATACCAGATATGGCTGTGTGGTTGCTAGGTTGTCCAGCTTCATGTCTGCTCTCTAGACAGCTTTAATGACATCACTATGAGCACTAGTCAAGAATGACTAAAGATCATCATGTGACTGTAATGCTGTTGTGACTGTCACAGTGTTGTGATTGTGACAGTGTTCTGACTCACACTGTTGTCATTGTGACAGTGTTGTGATTTTAACGCTGTTGTGATTGTGACAGTGTTGTGACTGTAAAGCTGTTGACTGTGACAGTGTTGTGACTGTAACGCTGTTGTGATTGTGACAGTGTTGTGACTGTAACACTGTTGAGACTGTGACAGGGTTGTGACTGTAAAGCTGTTGACTGTGACAGTGTTGTGACTGTAACGCTGTTGTGATTGTGACAGTGTTGTGACTGTAACATTGTTGAGACTGTGACTGTGTTGAGATTGTGACTGTTGTGATCGTAACGCTGTTGTGATTTTAACTGTTACTCTGTTGTGATAGTAACAGTGTTGGGACCGTAATGATGTTGTGATTGTAACTGTAATGCTGTTGTGACTGTGACAGTGTTGTGACTTTAACGCTGTTGTGATTGTGATAGTGTTGTGACTGTAACACTGTTGAGACTGTGACTGTTGTGATTGTAACACTGTTGTGATTGTGACTGTTGTGATTGTGACAGTGTTATGACCACACTGATGTGACTGTGGCAGTGATGTGACTGTAATGTTGTTGTGATTGTGACAGTGATGTGACTGTAATGTTGTTGTGATTGTGACAGTGATGTGACTAACACTGTTGTGATTGTGACAGTGATGTGACTGTAATGTTGTTGTGGTTGTGGCAGTGATGTGACTGTAATGTTGTTGTGATTGTAATGCTGTTGTGATTGTGACTGTTGTGATTGTAAAGCTGTTGTGATTGTGACTGTTGTGATTGTGACAATGTTATGACCAACGCTGTTGTGACTGTGGCAGTGATGTGACTGTAATGTTGTTGTGACTGTGGCAATGATGTGACTAACGCTGTTGTGATTGTGACAGTGATGTGACTGTAATGTTGTTGTGATTGTGACAGTGATGTGACTAACGCTGTTGTGAATGTTACAGTGATGTGACTGTAATGTTGTTGTGATTGTGACAGTGATGTGACTAATGCTGTTGTGATTGTGACAGTGATGTGACCAACGCTGTTGTGATTGTGACAGTGATGTGACTAACGCTGTTGTGATTGTGACAGTGATGTGACTGTAATGTTGTTGTGATTGTGACAGTGATGTGACTAATGCTGTTGTGATTGTGACAGTGATGTGACTAACGCTGTTGTGAATGTTACAGTGATGTGACTAATGCTGTTGTGATTGTGACAGTGATGTGACTTACGCTGTTGTGAATGTTACAGTGATGTGACTGTAATGTTGTGATTGTGACAGTGATGTGACTGTAATGTTGTTGTGGTTGTGACAGTGATGTGACTAACGCTGTTGTGATTGTGACAGTGATGTGACTGTAATGTTGTGATTGTGACAGTGATGTGACTGTAATGTTGTTGTGATTGTGACAGTGATGTGACTAATGCTGTTGTGATTGTGACAGTGATGTGACTCACGCTGTTGTGAATGTTACAGTGATGTGACCAATGCTGTTGTGACTGTGGCAGTGATGTGACTAACGCTGTTGTGATTGTGACAGTGATGTGACCAACGCTGTTGTGATTGTGACAGTGATGTAACTGTAATTGTGTTGTGATTGTGACAGTGATGTGACTAACGCTTTGTGAATGTGACAGTGATGTGACCAACGCTGTTGTGATTGTGACAGTGATGTGACCAACGCTGTTGTGATTGTGACAGTGATGTGACTGTAATGTTGTTGTGATTGTGACAGTGATGTGACTAACGCTGTTGTGAATGTTACAGTGATGTGACTGTAATGTTGTTGTGGTTGTGACAGTGATGTGACTAACGCTGTTGTGATTGTGACAGTGATGTGACTGTAATGTTGTGATTGTGACAGTGATGTGACTGTAATGTTGTTGTGATTGTGACAGTGATGTGACTAATGCTGTTGTGATTGTGACAGTGATGTGACTCACGCTGTTGTGAATGTTACAGTGATGTGACCAATGCTGTTGTGATTGTGACAGTGATGTGACTAACGCTGTTGTGAATGTGACAGTGATGTGACCAGCGCTGTTGTGATTGTGACAGTGATGTGACTGTAATGTTGTTGTGATTGTGACAGTGATATGACTAATGCTGTTGTGATTGTGACAGTGATGTGACTAACGCTGTTGTGAATGTGACAGTGATGTGACCAGCGCTGTTGTGATTGTGACAGTGATGTGACTGTAATGTTGTTGTGGTTGTGACAGTGATGTGACTAACGCTGTTGTGATTGTGACAGTGATGTGACTGTAATGTTGTGATTGTGACAGTGATGTGACTGTAATGTTGTTGTGATTGTGACAGTGATATAACTAATGCTGTTGTGATTGTGACAGTGATGTGACTAACGCTGTTGTGATTGTGACAGTGATGTGACTGTAATGTTGTTGTGATTGTGACAGTGATATGACTAATGCTGTTGTGATTGTGACAGTGATGTGACTAACGCTGTTGTGAATGTGACAGTGATGTGACTGTAATGTTGTTGTGATTGTGACAGTGATGTGACTGTAATGTTGTTGTGATTGTGACAGTGATGTGACTAACGCTGTTGTGAATGTGACAGTGATGTGACTGTAATGTTGTTGTGATTGTAACACTGTTGTGATTGTGACTGTTGTGATTGTAACACTGTTGTGATTGTGACAGTGTTATGACCAACGCTGTTGTGACTGTGGCAGTGAAGTGACTGTAATGTTGTTGGGATTGTAATGTTGTTGTAACTGTAATGATCTTGTGATTTAACAGTATTGTGACAGTAATGATGTTGTGATTGTAACGTGTTGTGACACTCACAGCGTGGATATCCCGACGGTCGAGGGTTACTGGCGCTGCTGCCAAACGACGACTGGAAGTTATGGATGGTTTCTTGTAAAATCTGTCTTTCCCTCCCCTGTCATGAAAATATGTTAATAATCACATTATTTATAGTTCAGATGAGCCTCTATTTCTGCCCGATCACATACACACTCACTTTCCCAGCATTCAGCTCTGATATGGCCGCCAGAATCTGTTGCCGCGGACCGTCTGTTTTAATTCCCAGCTCTTTCAAGTCTCCGTCAGTCAGAGTCAGAAATGCCTCCATATCCACCTGCATCAAAACATCCATCACTGTTCATTAGACAAACCAGAGATGGGCTTGATCTGCCTTTGAATGATTTAATTCAGAAAATAGAGGGGCAGGCGATGGAGGAAACGAGAGAAATAAACCGGCCTCTATCTCAATGCGTGGAATGCAAGCTCACTGCTACGCAAGACCGGATTAACACAAGCGCTAGACGTGGCTGAAGTCCCAGGGCCTGAGCAATGAGGGGGCCCATGATTGGTTGTGGAGGATGAAAAAACAAAAAAACAATGTTGTAACACTAAGATAAGTTACTATGAAGGACGCCCTTGGGTTTGCTTTAGCCTCAGGGCACTGTTTTCTTAATCCGCTATGCCACAGCTCTGACAGAATCACACCGTTAAAGAACAAAACCGCGCTGCAATAATAACAGAAGAAGCAGACTGACAGAAGAATGACAAATGGCAGACAAACCTCCTGCTCTTCAAAGATGGGCTGATATTTCTCCAGAGAAAGTTTCCTCAGAATCCCTGATAATTCATCTGTGTATGAGAACAACAATCAGCAGCCTAAATACAGAGAGCAACTGTGTGTGTGTGTGTGTGCATGTGTTTGTGTGAATCTGTGTGTGTATGTGTGTCTGACCCTCGTCCGTGATGGTGCCGCTGCTGGAGCCGCCGCTGCTCTTGGATCTGGGCTGCGTGGATGCTGATGAGAGTGAGTCTGTGGCGGGAGGTTTGGGTGTGGGTGATGGAGAGGGCGTGAGGGTGGGCGACGTGCTCTTGGACGTGGACGAGTTTCCTGACTGAGGACGTTTCTTTAACTCCAGTTTCTGAAACACACACAAAGAGGTTCAGAACGCCACATACAGACATACACACACATACAGAGGTTCAGAACTTCTCACACTCACACTGGGTCCAGCAGCACTGATACACACCCGTCTGGAGTGGCCATCTGTGTGGTCAGTCAGGCTGATGTCCGGTGCGGAGGGCAGCGGCGTTGGTACAGGACTGGGAATCTCAGCAGCGGCTGGGGTCCTGCTGTCCAACAGACCGGCTGCTCTCTTCCTCTGAGCCACGATCTGAGACAGAACACTGTCCGCTCCGCTGCCACCTAAACACACCAAAACAAAGTGTTTATACAGTGCTTTATGCAGTACAGATGGTGACAAAGCAGCTTTACAGAAATAAACTGGAAAATAGCAATGTTAGTGTTCCAAAATTCATCACTTTTGAAACTAAATTAATTACAGCGAGAGCGATTCGAAAACATACAAAGTACTTTGATGTCATACACCGATCGGTCTGCCGCACATATTATTCAGATCAGTTCAGTTCAACACATGATCATGTGATTTAATCTGGTCGGGTATGACATCAGCAAGTGGGTGGAGTCACCTGAGCGGTTGTGTGAGTCGGAGGCGTGACGGTTGACTCCTCCCACACCATTGGATCCACCTGAGGAGTGGGCGGAGTTATAACTGCCTGAGTTGGAGGGGGAGGGGCCTTTAGTGATGCTGGGAAACTTGATGGACCTGCTGACCACTCGACTAATGGACGACTACAACACACACACACACACACACACACTCAGCAGTAATTATCTTTAGAAAACAAGACTCCCTAATTAAAGAGAAAAATTATAATTCTATAAATAGAAGCCTAACTATATCAGAGTTGGCGCAGCTGCTCCTGCCGGGTCTCTGTGGCATGCTTCCACTCCGGCCTTCCTTCGCTGCTCCACAGCGCTCCGAGTTCCATGGCTCAAAGTTTGATGGCGGCAGGAAGGGCGGGATGACGGCCTTCAGCTTCTCATTGGGCAGACGAGCGAGCGGCGCTCCGTTCCTCAGCTGACAGACCAATAACGATTCAGACAATCACTAATTTCAAGACTTTGACAAAAGCAGAAATTAAACAAATGTACCATCGTCGTGATGAGGAAGTCATCTTTCCCACTTCTTGTTCCGTTCAAACCTACAAAAAAACATTGTCAAGGCTTTACTGCATGTTATTTTTTTTTAATACTAGCTGCATTTTCTAAATTCTGCACTAAGCAAACATGAGGAACCTTTAAAATCAAACAAAAATGGCTCTTGATGAACTTGAGCGGATCCACGCACCACAATCTTTACTCTTGCTGGTCCAAGCAGTGCAGACGTCTGCGCTCGGAGCTCCAGCAGGAGGCGATGCGGTCTTCTCCTCCGCTTTCATGGTGGCGTCCAGAGGAACTTCATCAGGGAACGGAGCGAGCCGATTGGTGGAGAGCCCATGTCTCAGTGTGTGCGTCAGCTTGAGTTTGCGGAAGCGGTTGGACATGCGATTCCACCAGGACTATCGACACAAGAGGGAAGACAATATAATCAACACAGATACATACTCCCAACCGAAGGGAATTCAGGGGAAGTTCTGATTGGAACTACATGTTAAGTAGAAACGTTCTTTTAAAACAACAGCAAAGTCTACAGTGACACCCTAAACCATTAAATTACTGTAAAAACTATGATTTAAACAACTTTACAATACTAACCATTTCAGTTTAAACAAAAAAGATTAATAAAAGTATAAACCTCACATTTCAGGATAATAAATTATTCTATAATTGTTCTGAATTCTGAGATCCATAAGCTACCACTGTGAACAAAGCAGTGCTGTGCGTATAATCATCATATGAAAACTGAAACTTTTCCTTCAATGTCATGCAATTTCTGGTCTTAAGATTTGTATTATGCTCTTATAAACTGATGAGCCTTTGAGCTGCTCACATGCTCAGCTTTGTCAGATAATGACACTACAGGTCGACCGTTGGGTTAGTTTTGCTGACTAATCGACACAGATTGTTGAAACTATCTGCAAAAATCTGTGCCAACAGTTTCAGAGAGTCAGAGTCAGAGAGGCTTTATTTTTAATTGCAGCTCTAACAGCTTGTACACAGTGAAACGAAACAGCGTTTCTCCAGGACCATGGTGCAACACAAGACAACATTAACTAAAAAACTCACATTGTGCTGTGCAAAAGACTATACATAATTAAATTATCTTAAATAATCTAACATAATACCAGAACTGGAAAGAAGAAAGTAAAAAATTAACATAAAACAAAGTACAGACTTCATAAAGTGCGCATGCCTGAATGAAACAGTGCTACAGCCTGGGACATTTCTATATATATATATATATTATACATAGAACAGGTGACAATATTAATAGACAAGGAACAATATTGAGGTAGATTTTATGCAAATGTACGGACGTGCAAAGTATGCAGTTGGGTTTCAAGTGTTTGTGATTCAGGTATTTATAGTAGGGGTGTATGTGTGTAAGTGTAGTTCAGGTCAATTCACATGGAGTTGG
>NC_068388.1:317709-348542 GCF_023724105.1 Carassius gibelio
CACTAAAATTAAAACAGCGAATGGTGCTCAGTCATTTAAACAAGGCTTTTAGGATCGAGTCAACAGAAGAGTGTTGTGCTTGGCCTGCATATTTCTCCAAATGCCACTGCCAAAAGCAATGTAAAAGCTAATACTGCTCACAGTGTGGGTTTTCTCTGCAGCTGAATAATAAACCATAATTCAATAATTTAATACTGCTTAATTTGGCATGCTACGCTGAATGCTGACTCCACTGTTAAATATTATTGGAGCATGTGGCACTTGTTTGCTGTCGGTCATATACAGTAGCTGCAACTTTAATATAAACAAACATTCTCATTTACTTTATTTACACTACATTGAACATCAAAGTCGCCCATGTTAATATATGTCAGTTAAGTTAAACATTTCTTAAGTCAATATTTAAAGCTTTCATTCAATATTAAAGTGTTTTATAGGTAAATTCTTAAACTATTTAATAAAATTCAATATATAGCTATATATATATATATATATATATATATATATATCGTATTTTACGGACTATAAGTTGCACTTTTTTTCATAGTTTGGCTGGTCCTGCAACTTATAGTCAGGTGCGACTTATTTATCAAAATTAATTTGACATGAACCAAGAAAAATTAACTAAGAGGCATGAACCAAGAGAAAACATTACCGTCTACAGCCGCGAGAGGGCGCTCTATACTGCCAGAGATGCTGCTCAGTGCTCCTGTAGTCTACACTGAAGACATAGAGCGCCCTCTCGCGGCTTTAGACGATAATGTTTTCTCTTGGTTCTAAATAAATGTGACTTATAGTCCAGTGCGACTTAAATATGTTTTTTTCCTCATCATGACATATTTTTGGACTGATGCGACTTATACTCAGGCGCGACTTATAGTCCGAAAAAAAAAAAGATAAATTGATAAATTGGTAAAACAAATTGCTAATCAGCCAATCACATGGCAGCAACTTATCGCATTTAAGCATCTAGATGTGGTGAAGATGTTTAAAACCGTTCAAGTTCAAACCGAGCATCAGAATGGGGTAGAAAGGGGATTTAATTAACTTTGAACGTGGAATGGTTGTTGGTGCCAGATGGTTTGTCTGAGTATTTCAAAAACTGCTGATCTAATGGGATTTTCACACACAACCAACTCTGGGGTTTACAGAGAATGGTCCGAAAGAGAAAATATCCAGTGAGCGGCAGTTGTGTGGACTACAGTGTACCCATCCTCTGATGGCTACTTCCAGCAGAATAATGCACCATATCCCAAAGTTCAAATCATCTCAGACTGGTTTCTTGAACATGACAATGAGTATACTTTACTAAAATAGCTTCCACAGTCACCAGATCTCAATCCAATAGAGCAACTTTGGGATGATGAGGAATGGGAGATTTGCATCATGGATCTCCCATTCCTCCACAAATCTGCAGCAACTACGTGATGCTATCATGTTAATATAGACCAAACTCTCTGAGGAATATTTCCAACACCTTGTTGATCTATTTCACGAAGAATTAAAGCAAAGGGGGGTCCAACCTGGTACTAGCAAGGTGTACCTAATAAAGTGGCCTGTGTGTGTGTGTGTGTATATATATATATATATATATATATATATATATATATATACAAATAAGTAATGTAAACATACCTCCTCACCCTTTAGTTATATAAAATAAATGCATGTGCGTTTGTGTGTTCATGACATATGTTTTTCTGTCAGAGAATAGGACACAGCATTCGCTTTCTCTGTAGCTGTATGTCCAAATCCAAGAGAAGGGTCAAAAAGTTCCTGTTAGGATAGACTGCTCGTCGCAGTACAACTGTTTGGATGGCAGTGCGGAGAGTAAGACGCCGATGCAGCATAAGGTATGCTAGAACCAGAGTGGCAGAACGACTCATTCCCATGATGCAATGAACAAGCACTTTTCCTATGGATAAAAAGACACGGTAACTGTCAGAAGCTGTTAATATTAAACTATTTCATTTTTCTGAAATATGGATTTCTCCATTATAATTCATTTTCTTAGAGTATTAACAACAGAATGTCTTTTTTTTCAAAATAATGTAAAAAAAAAAAAAAAAAAAAATTGTTGCATAACAACAATTTTAGTACAAAACCTGTAAACTGATGGTTTTGTTGTCATATGGGTTAGTTGTAAAAATACTTATTGACTATTAATACGAATCAGTGTAGTAGTTTCAGAGTGGACTTCAGAATACTCCACATGCATAGATTCCCATTTGTATTTTAGCATTACATTAATATCACTGACTGTGGTCACTTACCGTTCTTCTTCCTCAAGGCTTTGTGGATGAAATCAGCAGCCGGTTTAAAGTACACACTCAGATCAAATGATGAAGAGTCTTCTGCTGGGATGCCATAATACACAATTGTATTGCCGTAATAACTCTGGTCCCCAATGCTCCCTTGCTTGGAATGGGCAGCATTTAAGACATGAGTGATACCCATTTTCATCAAAGCATTTCTGTTTTGAGCAATAGCCCTATAGAAAAGTGAAAGATGTGTTATGTAATGTAACAGGGCAACCACTATGGCAGTCATTAAAAGTGATTTAACTGCAGGATCAAGTTCACTGGAGGGAGTGTATGAATGATTCTCAAAAGATTAAGTTACTTTGGTAGAACAGCTTATTTTAAAATAAAAATAATGTAATAAAAGTACATATAAACAACACAGACATTGCTCGCGTGCTATTAAACTTTAAAGAAGCGTCATTTGCATACGCTACAACACCACATGATGAGATTTTATGTAGTAATACGTACACGTTTCCGATGTACAAATTCGGCCAGACCTCGTCGACTGGATTCAGATCAAGTTTACATGTGTCCAGAATATTCTCTAACTCTTTGATAGCCATGAGTCCGTGTTTATTTTTCTGAGCTGCCATTCTTCTGACGCAGATCAGACTAATATGCCGTTGAAGACGTGTTTCTGCTGGTTTCGCGAGGTTTCAGTACACATAACGGGTTTGGCACGTCGTGAATGATCCACACAAACAGGTGCTCTTTGTCAGAGTATGTTAGGTCACTAGACACAGCTGGGTCGTACTATGTTTACCTCCTCCAGGGGGCGCCTGTTGACTCAGAAAGTCAATAACATCAAGAACACTTTTTTCTTAATGGATATATTTTTACGCGAAAAATGTAAAATATACCAAACCCAATTCATGGTATCAGACAGCAAATTCAAATACATTACAACATTGCTATTATTAAATAAAATGTCTGAGCCAGTAATCACAAATTACTCTAATTAATTAGATATGACTAGCGAGTGATGTGTTTCATCGTCATCGGGTTTACCATAAACAATAACATCGAAACCTTTAATAACTGATAGCCTACTGTAAAGCGCTCACATTTGTTCCTTATTATTTACACACTTACACAGCCTATTTTTAGATGCATTTGATGTTAATTTCCATTCTAGCGTAGTCCATTTCTGTGGTAGGACACTTTGGTTTGTTCCACAAATCAAGTTTGGAGATGATTCATCCGATGACGAGAGAACAGAACAATAAGAAACAATTGTGTTGCTGAACATCAGTGAACATTTGGAGTATTGTACTACAAAGTGGAACATAGAGGGAAACAGAGTAACATTGTTTGCTGATCAGCTTGGTTTGAATAAATTAGCATAAGGCCTAGCTACTTTAGTTCAGTTTAAGATTCAAATCCTTGAAAGATTACAGTCCTTAACCTTTTTCTGAGAGTTTCAGTTTTGATAACTGACATGAAACATACAAATGACTTTAAGGTTTAATTGCCCGATGTTGTGAGGTATTCAGTAGTTAAATATTGTTTAGGATCAAATAAAAATAAAATAAAGAACTAAGTCATAAATTTATTAGTTAATACGTAGGCCTACACTGACTACTTTGGACTACTTACATATTTTATTGAATTAAGTTTAAGAGAAGTATGACACAAACGTGTTTTTATAAATAAGATCAAATGTTTATAATACTGTTAATTGTGGTTGTTGATCCTGCGGTTTAAATGCAGATATTATTTTTATTTTACAGATTTCTAAATTGCATGTTTAAAAAAAAATCAGTTACTTTGAATGCACCTTGTAGTTTAATTAATTGTTGAGTGTTATAAACTCCATCTGAAACCCTCGGTTTGGAAAAATCCATCTTTTTTCTTTCACTTTCAAGATGGCATCCACATACTGCCTGTTGTGCTGAGAGCATCATGTGCTGAACGGTAGAAAAATGATGAAATATCAAATTTAGGCAGGTCATTGGCCGGCACACCATTGTACTTTACGGTTGTCCCATAAAAATCATTACCTCCTTTGCAACACATTTTACCATGTGCAGCATTTAAAACATGAGTCATACCCAGTCTCCATCGGCCACACTGTATCTGTCACGAGGCATGTACCATTAAAGAATTACATAATAAAGGGTGAATGTTTTCTTTTAATCAATGCATAAGAAGGAACAAAGTCCCACATAAATGCACTTAAACGTCCCCCAGAAACAAATCTGGCCACACTTCATCGACATGTTTGAAGGATAGCTCACCCCGATGTAATAAATCCTCCAGCACTTCAATATAGGGACTTTCAGATAAAATTCGATCTACATTCTCCAATTTGAGGGAAACAGAAGAAGAACCCACAACTATGACTAAACTACATGATTGACATTTCCAGGTGTGACACGTCTGCATTACACTGTTTACCCCAGTAGAAGTCTGTGCTTTCCCAACTTTCAAAGTAAGCCTTTACGCAGTAAATTGCCCTTATAACCATATAGTGGTTATTTTGGGAAGATCTCATGTATTTTGAGCAGTAGGATTGTAAAAAAATCTGTTCTTATATAAAATTAAATCAAGTAGCCTATATAAAATTGCAAATTCTGTCTTTCGGTACTTTTTTACTGCAGTAGGCTACATAATAAATAGAGTACTTTTGTACTTTAACTCGAATAAAATTGAAAAAGGAGTACTTTTACTGGAGTAATATTTGATAATACGTATCTGTACTTTTACTCAAGTACCCTATTTGGGTACATCCACCACTGACCAAAATCACTGACATGTCACCATTGCTCTGTGACTATTTTTTATTTATTTATTTTTTGCTTTCAAATATTGATTATACAACGAGTTCATGAGCATGGGCTGTGAAGGGACAATATCAGTGGTTGAAAAAAATAACAATAATTGAAAAAATATGAAAGTATTGTGTCAACCTAATAAAAGGCTTCTCAAGGTATTCATGAAAACCGATGAAATTGTAAATGATCATGATTAATCACAAAATAATGCACTAGTAATTTAACATCTGTAACATCTGGAATCTGTTTATTACTTTCTTCCCTTGAAATCAAAGTACTCCAAATTCATATTGCAATACAGCAGTAATAGAAAGAAAATTAAGTGAAATTCCAAGTGCCCAACCAAAGAGAACGCTAATCACTGTGATTTGATTTGTTCTCTCAAATATTTCAGTTGTATTGAAGAAAACGAGTGAATGCAACTATTGAAAGATAACTGCAGACATGGAGGAAATGGGTGAAAAGTCTATTAAAACTCTTTTTGTTTTCTTCTTCTGTTGGTTTGTTGTACATTAGCAACATAGTGCACTGCTGCCACTCACTGGCTTATTAATGTCATTGGTTCTTTTGTGGCTACTTAAATATTTCAAGTGTCAAAAAAAAGTAAGTAAATTGTTTTATTTGCCTTGAAAGAAGCTGCAACTTAATAAAACCTAGTAAGTATAACAACTAAATAAAGATAACTAAATCTAAGTGGAAAAGACCTTAAGTCCTCTTGCTCTTAAGTACTATTCAATAAAGTTGTTTTGTAGTAACTATTGCATCTACCTGAAAGTTCACATAACACAGTGTAATTAAGTAAATTCAACAAATTTGTAAAAATAAGTTATGTTTAATTGTTTTTCTTAAGTAGATTCCATGATTACTTTTTACAGTGTATTTGTGTAAATCAATCAATTAGGTGCAAAAAAAATCAAAATATTGAGAGAATCGCCTTTAAAGTTGTCCAAATGAAGTTCTTACTGTACCAAAGCATATTACTGAAATAATTTTATCCATTTTGAATATATCAAAAGTTATATATTCATGATATAAAAGTTTTGATATATTCATGATAGGTTTTACAAAATATCTTAATATTTTTGGCATAGAATTTTTTTTAATTAACATTAGTGGAAATTTATGAATCTATGCAAACTTGTGTTGTGACAATACAATTGAAGGAGGAAGAATCTGAGACCATAATGTCCAACCAAATCAGTTCATTCACTTTAGCAAACATTTTTGGGGGGTTTATTAAAAACTGTCCAAATATGTTTCACTCAACCAACATAAGGATATTTGTTCCTTGCATATTTGTTTCAAGCAACTCATTTAAATATGGACAGTGGTTCTATCCAATTAGTTCTACTTTAACTCAGTGTTTTCTTTTTAAAGTTACTCCCCACATGAAAGTGTTTTTTTTTCTTTTGCATGTGATTGTCTTGTAATGAGTTATACAAAAATATGATGTGTCTAATTATTGTCACTTTCTACTTGATTACTCAGAAATTCCTGTGTATTTACTTCATAGCATTTATCAAAACACACAAACAAAAAAATACTCACCATATACTCTGTAATAAGGATCTTCATTTAGGTACTTAAATGTCATCAGTCTAAAGATGAAAATTTAGCCTTTACTTTTTCTTCTAAAATAACACATTAAAAAAGTCTGTCGTTCTTCTATTATTACTCTGCCAAATCATTCCTTACTAAGTAGCACTGTTATCAGCATTACAGTGGAAAAATAAACCATATCAGTACTGTCTGGGCCAAAATAAAATGGGGAGCCACTGTACTACAAAGTTTAGCAATAATACCAAATCAAACACAGCTGAGGCCCGTTTTAATAAGGAGGTTCAACCAACTGAGTTAACTTACAGAGGTGAATTAAATAAAGTGGAATTAATGCAGCAGAACAATTAATACATTAAAATCTTCATAAGTTAAAAAATGCTAGGCATTGTGGTTTGATGTCTTTTATTACTTTATTACTTTTATATTTTTTCATGACCAAAACAACATATTCAAAGAGATGTTACAACACATTACAAGAACAGAACAATAAAAACACAACTTTCAATTATTTTTATAAATAGATTTATGCTTCACCACAGATTCGAACCTGAAGTCACAGGATCTGACATCATGACAATCATGCACACTAACCACTCCTTCAAGTCACACTTTATATTGTCTAATATAATTCATGCATTTTAATATATCAATTCAATCTGCTTTATCAATGTTTCTAACATTTGTTAATGAACACCGGATATCATTACATATGCTAATATTTGAAATAATTGGAATACAATTGGAATATTGCATAGGAAGTCTCAGAAGCAGAGAACTCTCTGTCCAAAGAGGACGTGTCTGGAGAAACTGGCAGCAGTTAACCCTGTTGGCACCATGATCTGTACAAGACATGCAATTAGGAGGAGAGTATATAATGTTAAAGGACCAAATCATTTTCGGTAATTATTACAATGACATTAGTAAGTATCAGTCACATTTTGTTTTTAACATGCCAGTTTGAACATATCCTTCTCCTTACTTTTTTATCAGTTATTTAATCACTTTATGCATCACAAATGGCCCTGGGCCACAAAACCAGTCATAAGGTCAATTTGTTTAAAAATTGAGATTCATATCATCTGAAAGCTGAATAAATAATCTCTCCATTGATGTATGGTTTGTTAGGACAATATTTGTCTGAGATACAACTATTTGAACATCTGGAATCTGGGGATGTAAAAAAAAAATCAAAATATTGAGAATATCGCCTTTAAAGTTGTCCAAATGAAGTTCTGCATATCTAATCTAACTCAAAAATTCATCAACTAATCAAAAAAAAAAAGAAGTTTTTATATATTTACGGTAGGAAATTTACAAAATATCTAATGGAACATGATCTTTAATGATTTTTGGCACAAAATAAAAATGGATCATTTTGATCAATACAATATATTGTTGGCTATTGCTACAAATAACTGTGCTACTTGTGACTGTTTTTGTGCTCCTGCATGGTCACAAATTACTTTATTAGTAAAAAGGGCTCTGAACAGGTTCAAGGAACGAAAATGAAAATGAATGAAATGTTGGGAACATGAGTCAGACAAGTTCAGAAATTTTTGGAAGCATAGCAGAAGAAGAAGCCCATGAACGCTTACAAAAATGATTTTGTGGTGAAGTAAATACTACATAAAAACAAATGTAATTCCTATATTAAATAATTAAATTCAGGCAAGTAAATTCTATATTAATAATCAATTTAAGCTTGTAGAAATTAAAGTTTGAAATTATAAGCATATTTTACTTGGAATTGTTTGCTATATGTTTACAAGGAGTTATAATGTTAGGACTTGCTTGATTATTGTTGATTATTGTTGCTTGCATGATTATTTACATGTTTGTAGATAAATTATGTGCTTAACAGCATGATTGTCTCCAGTGTCATCTTGATGGAATAATAACTGAGAGTAATGTATTTAAGGAATGCATTCATTTGCGTATTAAACGAAGTAACTAAAAAAAGAAAAAAGTTTATAAGCCGTCATTATTTTTACTACTCAAAACGGTTTGGAATAGTAATAGCCCAACATAGAGGAGTGCAAAATCAGAAACGCTGAAATACAGATTCTGCTCGGAGTGAACCAAGTGATTTGGTCCTGGTCCCCCGGGGACAAATGAGAGGGCAATGGCAACACCCGCAATACACTGATGCTTCTCATCATGACTGTAAGTTCGGTGCTTACTCAGATGCAGGATGAGTAGGAATGTGTAATTGCTTATGCCAGTCATGTTGTCACTCGGTCAGAAAATAAATGGTCAACTTATGACCATGAACTTTGGGCTGTGGTGTGTTCTGGTTGACATTTCAGACATTTCTTGTCAGGGGCCTCATTCAAGATTATCATTGTTAAATATAAAAGGCAGCAGCTGATAATGATCCGACTGGTAGAAGAGTACATTCAATATTTGAAATGGATATGTATGACTTTACCATTCTGCACAGGAAAGAGTAATTTTTTTTCCTGAAGTGCCACTGGTTTGTGGAGATCTTCCTGATGCGAGTCCAACATTTTCTGTTGATTTTGCTAAATTACAAGCTCAGTAAAAGGCTGACCTTTATCTTAGTACTGGCAGGGACTAGAAAGACACTGGATATCGAATTAAGATCACCATTAGGCAGACTGAAATGTTCCCCTGCCACACTGAGGAAACTCTGGCAAAAAAAGAGCAAACGTAAAAGTTTAAAGATTTTGTTTGTTTATTATGTGCATATTGGTTGTCTTTACACTGTGCTGGCACTGAACTTGCACTGGAATATGAAGGAAAATGGATATCCTGAAACAGCATTGGGCACCCCTAATGTATTATGTGCCTTTCATAGAAATAGTAATGTATTTTTTACATCTTATTTTGCTAAATATAATAACATTTTTCGGTCGGTCTCTCTCGCGCACTCTCGATCTCTCTCGGACGCACTCGGACTCTCTCGCGCACTCTCGATCTCTCTCGGACTCTCTCGCGCACTCTCGATCTCTCTCGGACTCTCTCGCGCACTCTCGATCTCACTCGGATACTCTCGCGCACTGTCGGCCTCTCTCGCTCACTCTCGATCTCACTCGGACTCTCTCGCGCACTCTCGATCTCACTCGGATACTCTCGCGCACTGTCGGCCTCTCTCGCGCACTGTCGGCCTCTCTCGCTCACTCTCGATCTCACTCGGACTCTCTCGCGCACTGTCGGTCTCTCTCGCGCACTCTTCATCTCACTCGGACGCAATCGGTCTCTCTCGGACGCACTCGGTCTCTCTCGCGCAATGTGTATCTCTCTCTCTCTCTCTCTCTCTCTCTCTCTCGGCGTTCGCTTCACTTTTGTCCAGTCCGATGCCCCATATTATTTCCCCAATCGGGCACGCGCTTCGAGTCTTCCAGCGAGCGACATCTTCGAGAAGTTAGTCACAACAGACCCGAGCAACCGTTGGTCAAGGCGCGACAAACACCCCCCTGAACACCGTGAGCAGTGTCCACTGGCCTGCTGGTGTTCTATGGTTTGGCTGGCTAAGCTGTAAAACACACCCCTCCCGAATAGACTGAGCACGGTCAGGAGTTTGGTCATCAGCATCCGCTCTGCATTTTTACGGTGTTACTAGCTGCCTATCCGCCTCCACCCCTATGGATTTTTATGTCGTTTTTTTTATTTTTAAAAACGACATTTTTGATTACTCGATGCTTTTTTGACTAGGAGGCTGTATTTTCTATTTATTTTACGGGGCGGTAAATACAGAAGATGACACACATGTACGTTAGCCGTTGTGAAGCTAGCTGAGGAAGTGGACTGTTACTTTTCCATCCCTGTATGAAGGAGTCGCCTTGATGATTCACTCTTATGGAGACGCGACATGCCACATGAAGACTGATCTCTGCCACTTTCAGGGAGACTAATATCATTGCCATCATTCACAGGATTGCTTGGAGCTGTCTGCAAATGTATAGTTAAGTGAGTTAGCTGGGGGGATCGATCATCCACAGCTAGCCCATTAGCCAACTCCCCAAGCGATTCGTTTAGTACAGTATTAACAGTTTATGTCGTGTCATTCACTTTGTTTTTACCGATAGTCATTCAGATTGCGTTTAGAAAATGTCCTTTTTCAATTTTCGGAAGATATTTAAGCTGGGCACGGAGAAAAAGAAGAAACAGTATGAGCACGTTCACAGAGATGTCAACCCAGAGGAGGTGTGGGAGATCGTGGGGGAACTCGGGGATGGAGCCTTCGGGAAAGTCTACAAGGTAAATATCATCCAGTAACGTTAGTTGATTGTGTCACCTGAGTGTATTTGTATTTTTACAATACTGATTAATCCTAAAGGTTCACTCCGAAATGTAATTTATGTCATTATTCTTATTATTCTTATTATAATTTTACCTTTATGTCTTTTCAAACCTGTTTGAGTGTAAAACAGTATGACTGCGAGCCCCCCCCCCCCCCCCCCCCCCCCGTCTCCATTCAGTTGCATCTGTGTTCCATACAATGAAAGTGAATGGTGACTGGGAGTCATTTTGACTACCATCTAATTTTGTGTTCCATAGATTTTACTTTAATATTAAACTATTCGATTTCAGCTCTGTTCTTATGGTTCATTGTCATATGATGTTATCATGACCAGCACTGACACTTTCTTTAAAACAGGGTAACACATATATATGTGTTACCCTGTTTTAAAGAAAGTGTCAGCCTGTTGACTTTTGCCGTCTATCTAAGGTGATTTTGGAAGTTTCTTTAAATATTTGTTTCTTATTTAATTATTTGCACATTGTTTGCTAATTTTACTTTATTTAAACTTAGTGTCATTCATTTTATTTGACATCAAGGTATATGCCGTGCCTCCAAGCTTTCTTACTCATTTTGCTAATAAACGTTCTACATTTCTTATTTATTTGGTTATATATATTATGCATGTTGACTAATTTCCAGTTTGTTTTGTATACCTATTAAAACTTTTATATTAGGCATTGTTTGCCCCATAGCATGGTGTAGTTTTATTTGTTTTAATATGGGCTAAAGTGAGTCTGACATTGTATTTTGTTATTGTACTCAAGCAACAAACGCCAAATTGATGCTAATTCAGAAGTTAGATGTGCTTTTAAGCTATTTAAAAGTGAAGGAAAGTGAACTTAAAATGAACGGCCAAATTGCCGCTATTTGAAAGTGAAAGTAAAAGGTGCACGCCACTTTTACAAGCCATTTAAAAGCCAAGGAAAGTGAGGAGAAGAGGGAACTTCCCTGCCTCAACTGCGATACCGGCATTACTCGTGTTATCACACGTCAATTAACCAGTGCAAAAGTCTCTTCACTGTCACATCCTTACTTCATGGTAGTTTAAACAACTGTAGAAAATATGGTATTTTCTCAGAAACCATTTTTGATATGGTAAACATTTTAAAAAGGGCGGTAAAGAAGTGAAGGATGATATGTTGTGCAACTTCATCATACAATGCATATATATTAAACCTAATGACATGACCTTCTTAACTGAACATGAACAAGAGTCAAACTTATTAGGTTCTTAGTTCATGTGTTTTTTGCTGATGTTGTAGGACCAGTTGTAGTTAATTAAATCACACACAATTCAAACCATTAGCTTCAGGCTTTAATCTCTTTGAAATATTTCCATACTGCTCCCGTTTATGGAATGCATTGTGTTTCTGACACCATAAGTTGGGCGTGACATACTAAATATATTGTATAACATACTAAAACACACATCGAGGTATCGTTAGTGACAGATAATCTGCTGCTTGTTATACAAAACCTTTTGCAAAATATAGTCAGTGTTCTCAGTTTATGGACATCTTATTCTAAATTAGTGAGGAAACATGAGTCATGTAAATGCATTGTCCAAAGAGAAAGTAGCACTGTATGTGAATTAGGGGTGGACAATATGGCCAAAAAATGATCATGATAATATCTGTCAATATTGATAATTATCAGAATAAATGTCAAATCTTTATTTCTTTCCAGTTTAACCCCTTTGCGTGCAAACATCGCTGACGGCCCCAGTTTATTATTGTTTCACTTTCACAGCACATTAAACATCACTGTCTTACTTCATCTGGACAAACTGTGCATCAATGGAAAGTTTAAAGACTCAAGCTTCGATATTTGACCAATATTTTGATAAAACATTGTTGCAGTGACAGATATTTAGTGATTTTTGTCAGGAGTGCAAAATAATAAATCCGTATTATGCCACATTTTGAATAGAAATTCACAACTCACTCATATTCAGTCACGTCAAGAGCGGTTTATTTGTGTTCACATAGACTCACTGAACAGCGTCAATAAGGATTTACAGACCAAAGATGCATATCTGCGGAGATATATGGATATATTTACTGATGTTTACTTCATATTTCTTCAGACAGAATCGTCATTTATATTCATTTTCCACGGATTTATGCGATCAGATGATAAACAGCCTCTCCCAGCGATCTCTGTGTGCGTGCAGTAGTCACAGCTCGTGCGGTGTGTGACTCAGACTCTGATTGGGTCTTTCAAACGTCAATCTTAGAGTTTCATATCTGGACACCGCCCCATCGTGTCACATGCTTCCTGCACACTTCCTGGTAGTTATCTGGCCAAAACAACACTGAAACACCTCTGTACACACAAAATATCCGAATAATAAACCCGCGATTACGATAGTAAAGCTTGGTATGAGAATTTCTTGAGATCTGGGGCGTTTTTATAAAAAAAATCGAAAATGTACATCGGAAATGCTAACTTGTGCAGCGATGAAAAAGGCTACAAATAACATATTTTTACAACAGTAAACGACCAAATTCCACCCCTGATCGCTAAAGGCTAAATGCAAAGAGAGACTGAAGTGAGATCGCTGCTTTGTTGCTTTGTAAAGCCTGAAAAACCACAATCAAGGCTAATAAAGGTGGAATAAAAACAAAAGAATAATGATAAAAGAATAATGCGGATAATGTGTCATACTTGGCGGAGGTGTGAAAGAACCGTTTGGTGAGAACAATACAATCATGATTCGGGCAGTTTTCAACAGTGAAACATACACAAAGAGCACAGGAAAGTTTACATGTGAGATCTTACAGAGATGACAAGGGCCATAAATCAATCTGAATAGCCTTCTCTAAAAACACACATGACATGGCCTTAGAAAATATTTCATAAAATTCACAGTTTTACAGATTCGATTATGAAATTTTTTATGAAGTCTTGGAAGACTTGTGGCCTTAGCTACACTGTGTTTTCAAACTCATTTCCTACATCAACATTTTTTTAAATACATTTAAAACATATGTTTTTAATATTTTTATTTTTGTTTTTATGTTTGAGCTTATATATCTCTATTATCATAACAGTCTGAGTGATTCTGATTCCTGAACCGTAAACTTTAAAGTGTCAGCTTTGTGAACAAAGGTTGATTATGAATCTAGTCAGAAAGAATCATGAGCAGAAACCTTTTTATTTTGGGTATGTAATTTCGGTCTCCATGCCAAAAAAGGGGGATTACTAGTAAGGGGTTAAAGCCAGATTTTTGCTCCGAAGTGAAAGTTGTAGAAACCAGACCCATTCATTTTCTAATAATCTAATGTAATCTAATAATCTAATGAGTGATATTGTTTAAAATCAAGAAACAGGTTTGAGTTGCCTAATAATATTAATAGTAGCCACTTTTTTGTCTCTTAAAAAATGCACCTCGAGTTAGGATGCAGTGGTAAAATTTTGTTCATTATCGAAATCAGTAACATCTGTACAAATTGTAGCAACCTATGGTTAAATGTATTCTGAACAAGGTTTTTTTTTTAATTATTATTGAGCATTGGTCTCCCATAGTAGCATACATTTTAATTATGATAAACACAGTTAAAACATATAGCACCTCAATACCATGGTAAAAATATAACTATATAAACTGCATAACTTTTTTTTAGGTAGCCTATTTGTCTTAATCACAAATTTGGCATGTTTGGCATGTGTGTTCATTGCTGAATTCAAGTACTGGATCTCACAGCGCTGTTTAGTGCTCTTCATATCGTTTAATCGAGGAAAATTATAAAGCAATAATTATCGTTATCGAATTATCGCCCAGCCCTAATCTGAATGAATGAATGTTGATCTAGAGAGTGAATCAGCAGTGTCTTCCTGCCTCTGTTTAGCAGCCATGCAGTGATGCTAGTGGTGTGGGACACCGCGATAAACATCTGTTACTTGTGTGGTTTGCCAGAGGTTCACTTCTGTTTCTTGATCTTTTCTCTGTTTTTCCTCACCTCTCTCTTGCCTGTAGTGTGATGTACAGTGTGCTGTATCTTGTGCCTCTTCAAAACATATTCAAAGCATTAATGTACATTCAAGGTCAGCGAAAGATTCATCAGTGAATATTATTCCATAATGGAAAAGCAGTTGTTTGTCTTAGCAATCATTAATCCGAATACAATAACAACTTTCCTTGTCCAGTGACATCGTTTAGAACCATGCTGGCTATTGGATAGATTAATCAATAGACAAATGGGTATTCTGGCTGTGTTTATAGTAAACTCGCATTCAACACGGCTCCATTCTGATATCTCACACCCACCATTCACTAGGGGTGTGACGGTTAGTATATAACCGTGAGACCGACGGTTATAGTTGAACACCGTCATTAGAACTCTATAACCGCCAAAACCGTGTCATTAAAATATTTTTTACAAACATTTTTTATCAAAACTTATTTTCATTTTTTAGTTAGGATCATAAGATGCGCAATATATCGGGAGACATGGTTTTTACCACTTAATGAAGTTTTGTAAATCGTCAGACATGATATTTACCACTTCATAAAATTTTGCTTTGTAGAAAACCTTTCTTAAAAACGAATTTCGTTTTGTACAAATTTTATCTTAATTTTAATAAATGTTTCATCAACCAATTGCATGTATTTTAATAAATAAAAAGCAAGTAAAGCAGACAATGATAACCGTGACATGGAAGCACCAGCGCGCCGCGTTCACTTGCACTGCACTGTGAACTAGAGCACATCTCATCGTAAATGAAACTCAGCGTAGGCCTATGCTTCATACTCTAGCATTAAATATCTTTGCTGCATCCTTTCTAGAACAGACAATGGCTTTTTTTTTGCGGCTCGCATCAGCAAAGCATTGCATCGCCATAGACCGCAAAACAAGCAGCGGATGGCGGGCGGGTGCGGCTTTGAAATTTGCTCTATGATTTCCATGAAGCAAAAAAAGAGGACGGAATCTCGAAATCCAGTCATGAAAATGAAACTTGCATTTTAATATGGACAGTCATGGAATTTGCCAAAGTTAGCATAAAATAATCAAATCAAATCTCCATATGGACCAGTATTTGTAAATGTTAAGCCGCAAAATTTGTTTAAAATATAAATCCGTGTTCTGCGCGTCTCTGTGTGAATTAATGAATGGCAGAGACGTGCAGGTTTGTTTACTACATAGACTGAAGCGCATGACGCTTGCACTAATTTCAGCATCTGAGCTTCAGAGTTCTCTCTCCTTCAAGCGATCTGAACTTTTCAGCTCATCTCAATGGACACACAGCGCACCTGTATTTGACACTCTGTAAACTCTTTGTGAAGGCACACGACTCACCGTCACTTTACTGATAGCGCTGTTTCTCACACATGCAAAGAGAGAGAGAGCGAGAGTCTTACCACGCTTAAACAACACGCTATATGTAAACTATTCTTTGTTGTCCTCTCCTGTCAAAATAATGGATTAAATTTAGAAATATTCATATTCATTTTCGAACAAGCAGAAGACATACCAGTTTCTCCGGTAGTGGGCGGAGCTAATGGGCAAATGGCAATGGCTTTTTTTTTGCGGCTCGCATCAGCAAAGCATTGCATCGCCATAGACCCCAAAACAATCAGCGGATGTCGGGCGGGTGCGGCTTTGAAATTTGCTCAAAAAACGTTGGCGCGGATGATGAGTTTTGTGACAGATCTCCTTAATAAACGGAGGTCTGAAATCTCTGCCCCTTTACCGATCAGAGCGCGCGCTGACACGGAGTTAACCCGCTATCTCCAAGAACAACCAATTGACTTGGACCCCCCCCCCCCCCGACGGTTATGTTATGAACCATCACATTTGACTCACGTCATAACCGTCATCACCAATTCTGAAACCGGCACACCCCTACCATTCACTCATTTCCAGATGGATAAAATCAAGCCCCATCCTACATGTTTTCTTTGACAAGTTTAGTATGTGGATTTCTGAGAAGAGAACTGATTGGTTGATTTGATTCAAGTAAGCACGAAATGACAATTCGCCTTATCTATTTTGCCATAGCATGTGAACAATTCATCAAGGCATGTTTGTTTTTTTAATTATTTATTTGACCCCTAAATTGTCATCACTGGATCTTTCAGTGAAAACAGCTGACTTGTTTCTGGTGATGCAGGCAGGAATTCTCCACTCATTTAGTCAGCTTAATCCCTGCCCCGCCATAGTCCAATGCGAGCTGCAATCTCAAAATATAATCAACAACCAATAAACAGAGCTGCTACCCCATATTTTTCTTTTTGTATAATGTATTACAAATATGTCAATCACAGTACACAAGAAAAGTTGTGTTGTTACCTTGTTATATTGTGAATTTAAGATTTGCTTGACTGGTGTATGACCTGAATTTGTTATTTAGTTTTATTGACCAGTCTTTTGTCTTTCTTTAAACAATGAGATAGGCTTGCAAGCGACCTGTCAGTGTTTGTTCTTGTGTCTATTATTACAATAGTTATTTACTCTTCTGATGAAGTATGACAAGAGTGACCTGCCCAGACTCACTGGTTATGTGGAGCAACAATGGAAACCAAATGAATCCTACTTTTGTAGTTGTTTCAGATATACAGATGCTGTGTTAATGTCCTGTTGGTCTGAGGATAGAACAGGTGTGAAGTAGTGCAAAGTGAAATGGCAAGAGAAGACTTCTTTTGTTACAATATACTCTGATCCACCCGCACACTTCACCGTAAACTTGACCCTTTCCTTTCTCTGTCTGCTCCTCTGTGTTTTTGTCTAGCTGTAAACACTGAGATTGATTCCAGAATAGAGACAGTGTTCCTTGGCATAGATGGAAGGAGTTTGAATGGAATAACACGTTACACCCGCCATTATTCATTTCCATTTTGAATAGAATATTCTGGAACGGTTAGCTAATCCAGACACTTAACACAACTGCAGGGGTTTAATTGTTTTCGTATTGTAGCTCCTAGGGATGACCTCAAAGCCTCATTGAGATGTGTATTTCCTCAAACAGCCTCTGGCACGCCTCTAGATGAGGTAACCATTCTTCTTCTGCTTTTTTAAAGGAAAGATGGTGTTTTGCTGATGTGTCAGTTGCAGATTTACAGGGTGGGGCTAATCTTTTACAAAATGTTTCCATTTCTTGTTATCATAGATCTATATCTCATGTTCATTATTCCATGAATTTCATAAAACTGTTACAAATGTGTTATTGGCTTTTTGCTCAATCATGTAGTATTGTAATAAATGAATTTTGAAGAAAGGCCGGTGTGCTTTGATGGTTATGGGTCTCAATCTGAATGTCTCTCCTGTTGGAGTAAAGCTGTGAATAAGTGCTTTTGTAACAAAGTGGGTCAAAGGCAATAGACTAATCTCAGGGTACATTCAGGAATTTGTTTCTTTCTCAGTAATTTTAGCTGTAAATTACATGTTGTACACTGAAGTTCCTTCTATTTATTGATGGTTTTATTTTATTTTATTTTTACTACAAAGCGATACTGATCTTACCTATCATGCCATTAAGGTAATACCTGTTTAAAATAAAGTGATAAATTAGTTAGGGATGCATGATAATATCGGCACAATATCGGTATCGGCCGATAAAAGCTTAAAATGACCATTATCGGTATCGGCCGATATGAATATTTCTGCCGATGAGCCAAACCGATATTCTCCAAGTGAAATAATTGACCTGTTTTTCAGATGTGAATGTCTGTCTACATTTGTAAAATAATAAATTTATGGTAGAATCCGTACAGAAGAGATACATGGATTTCTCTTCAGTAAAATTAAAGTTTAAATATATCAGTATATATTTGTATATATATCGATATCGGTATCGGCATCGGCCAAAATTATTTTGAAAATATCGGCATATCGAATATCGGCCAAAATCCAATATCGTGCATCCCTAAAATTAGTACAAAGCAACATATGTCAGACAGTTCACAGTGTATTTTATTTTTTAAAATAAATCCAGTGTTTCATGTGAGGCGTAATATCTATTGTTAGCCACTGGCCAATTAAATACTTAGATTTTACTTGCCAGTGTGTGAGTTGGAGGCTAATATCAAGTTTAGCATGGATATATTTTCACTCATTACTGAACACTGACTGAGCGCTTCAGAGTTTAAAACGATCTGTGCTATTTTTCAGTTAATATCAATGGATGCGCATTGTACCTATGACGTACTGTAATGTGAAGGCACACAACTCGCTGTTGCTTTGCTGAAGGCACCATTTCTCACACATGCAAAGAGACTGAGAGAGTCTACATATCATACTGAACTGATGCGCTACGTGAAAATGATATTCTTTGTTGTATCTGTGTTCATTTGGATTTCTTAAGCTTTTAAGAACAACCATAAGATACTGACGGTTTCTCTGGTCGTGGGCGAAGCTAATGCGCAAAAAGCAATATCATTGGCTGGCGCTCACTTATTAGTGTCCCTGTTTTGAATACAGCAAATCATTATTTCATTTATTTATTTTTTTAAACAGAAAAACTGAATGACCAAAAATATCTTAAGAACCACCACAAGTTCAGTTAAAATGACAAATATGCACATTGTTACCAAGTTTTGATTCTAATGAATAAAGATCTATCATTAAATAATGATTGATTATAATAATATCACATTATATATTTATATATATTATATATATATAAAGCTTATGTTTGTGAAATGGCACATCTTTTTAAATTATTGTTTCTAGATTATTGTTAGTGATGAGATGCATTTTAAATAATTGCTAAAATATTAATTAGCCCAAAAATTAATTTTAAACTACTGTTTTTTTAAATCCTGACACAAAATGACCAGCTAACATTAATTTGACTAATCATATCATCAGCACAAGTGAAAGTGTGAATGAGTACTACTCAAGTTAATCACTTTCATACTTATTTGATTGTAAGAGCAGACTGATTGCTATAAAAGGAGGTAAGAAGAGCTTCCAAACATTTTGTTCTTGTTAGCAGTGGTTACCTCAAAGAAACACATGCAGCCATCATCGCTTTGCATCAAAATGGCTTCACATGAAAGGAAATTGTTACAAAAAATATTGCACCTGAAAGAACTATTTACCAGATTATCAAGAACTTCAAGAAGAGAGGTTTGACTGCAGTGAAGAAGTCTTCAGGACGTCCCAGAGTGTCCAGCAAGCAGCAGGACCGTCTTCTCCAGAGGAGTCAGCTACAGTATCGTGTCTCCAGCAGTGCAGAGCTTGCTCAGGAATGGCAACAGGTTTGTGTGAGAGCAAGACTTTTGGACAACGGCCTGGTGTCAAGTTATTTTCTCTGATGAAGCTTCCGACTGTTTGGAACATCTAGAAAAATTTATTTTTTAGAGAAGAAAAGGTGAACGCTACCATGAGTCCTGTGACGTGCCAACTGTGAAGCATCCTAAGACCATCCATGTGTGGAGTTGTTTTTCAACCAAGGGAGTGAGCTTGCTCATAATTCTGCCCAAAAACACTGCCATGAATAAAGAATGGTATCAAAACATCCTGCAAGAGTGACTTTGTCCAACGATCCAAGCATGCATTTTCCAGCATGATCGAGCACTATGTTACAAAGCAAGAATGATGAAGAAGTGACTCAAACATCATAACATCAAAATTTTGGATCCGTTGCCAAGCAAATCCCTGGATCTCAGTCCCATAGAGAACCTGAGGTCAGTCCTCAAAAGTTGAGTGGACAAGCAAAAAAACTCCAAGAATAACGCAAGAATGGATCGCCATCAGTCAGGATTAGGCACATAAGCTAATTTACAGTATGAGTGAATTGCAGAGGTTATGAAGAACAAGGGGCAACACTGTAAATATTGACTCATTATATTTTTTGCCAATAAAAGCCTTTAAAACTTAATATATGCTTAATATTGTTTTTCAGTATACCATAGAAATGTGAAAAAATTATCTAAAAATACTGAAGCAGCAAACCTTTAAAAACACAATATTTATGTCACTGCCAAAACTTTTGGCCATGACTGTATATATCAGTCTAGCAAGTAAACAAAAAAAATTCTATAGCCAAGGTGTGCATAGAGGGTATATGCATCAAACATTTAGGGAATGCTGTGTGGGCAGTCCCAGCGAAATTGAGCTTCAAATTATTATTGTGTCTGATTGGGTGGCATTTTACAGAGGCACATCATAGCAGTGGCGAGGCCAGAAATGTTAAAGTGAATGGACCTTGGTAAAATAGGGCAAACATATTCTCAAAGAGAAAGAGAAATAGGTTTTAAAAATACGACCCAAAATATATATATATCCCTAGCAGGATACAAGAAGTATGACTTGCAATGGCATTAACAGTTATTACAGCTTAGATGAATATTTGTTAAAGAATGAAGAAAAAGGCCCTGTCATTTTCAATAAACCACTGCATGAGCTGCTGTTTGAATGCCAGGCTTGTAAAACATCGTCGCATCAAGCCTTTGTATGCTTTTGCTACCTGTTGAATGTTTCCCACTGGTTGCTTTTATCACAGGCTCAAAACAAACAGACCGGGATCCTGGCTGCTGCTAAAGTGATCGATACCAAAACAGAAGAGGAGCTGGAGGACTACATGGTAGAGATCGACATCCTCGCCTCCTGTGACCATCAGTATATAGTCAAACTGCTGGATGCTTTCTATTATGAGAGCAAACTCTGGGTGAGTGACTCTTCTCAGGAGGGGTTTGGTTACATCAGCTGACATCAGACACACACACACACACACACACACACGCACACACACAGTGACCTCTGTAGGAGGAGTAGGAGTGAGTGCACACTTCACTCTCGCCTTACTCATCGAAGAGTAGCACTATCTGTTGGTTAAGAAGTGTTTGTACACAAATCAGTTTTCCTCTTTTACTTACAGGCTATTAAAGAAGAATAATGTTCATTCTGGGCTTTGTAACAATTTTGTAACTCAATGTATATGCCTTTTTTTTATTAATTCTTTCTCCACAGCAACATTAAAAAATGCATCACAGGATTTATTTTAACAATTCATAAACCTGCTGATTTAATGTTTCATAATTTAATACTGAATAATGACAATGGCAAGGCGTAACAGCTCCATATTAGTCTGCAATAATACCTCTCTATTCATCCCTGTCTAAAGGGTGTCAGTGGATCCTGTTTTTCTTCCATAGAGCTCCCAGGATAATTACGGCAGGATGGTTTCATATGATCCTCCTCTCTGCGGTTGGCATGTATAGAAGGATAATGGCCTATTTTAAATGACCAGAGAAAGTACTCATGAATTAATTAGATGCAAGTCCAGTCTGCTTAGCCTGGCTGCTAATAAAGAGATATGAATGCATAGCTCATAGCAGCACAAGCATGCTTCTTAATGCGCAGAGAGATCGTTCCTACAATCAGTGTCAGCTGAGTAAAACATTCATAGAAAGCTGCCTAAAATCTCCACAGCAGTCAATTGTTTGCCACGTAATTCTAGCCTCCTGTAAGTGTTCATAGTGAGTTGAGACACAGTATGAGTCAACATTGTTTGGAAGAGCTGAAGCTCTCTAGCCTAGTGAAGAGGTGTGTTTAATAAACTGTAAGTTCTCTGGGTTTGTGATGATGGGTGATGGGTTTGTGTACTCTTGTCTCATGGGTGATAGCATGATATAAGGTTTGTATTGATTTTCCTTCAGCACCTGTTACCTTAGGTGGTGTATTAATGACCAGCTGCTGTGGTCAGTGTATTATGATGGTGTTCACTTACATAATGCCTTTATCATTTCACTCAGAGTTTTATGTTTCTTACATGACTCCTGTTGGATACCATCCAATATACCAAAAAATAAGTGAATGCTTGGGTAATCTAATAAAACCAGTAATTATGTTAGCAATTTCACATAATGCTCTCATCTCATCATCGGTTGTTCTAATGATGCCTGAGAGGGGCATTGACAAAGACCTCTGAACAGGTTTGTAAGGGAAGTCATTTTAAACATTATAGCCATGAGAAAATATATATTTTTTTATAATTTACTCATCTTTGAGTGCCTTGGTTTTGCAAGGTTTTTAGGAAGTCATTACTGCTTTGAATAGAAGCTAGAAAGAAACCATGAATATGCCCATACTGTACCCAAATATTGTGGTAGATATATTTGCGCTGCTGTTGGTGTGCAGGATTTCTTATGTTATGTACATGGGGAGCAACAACAAAACATGGAGGAATTTAAAAATACAGAGTGGTCCATGCCCCCAAAAATGTCATTATGTTCCACATACAAAGCAGAGTTTTGGTTATGATTAAGGCCCGTTCACACTAATGACAATAATTACAATAGTTACTATAACTAATCATTGTAAATCTATGAGAATAAGGTCAACATCACAACAGTAATCATTAAAAAACAGAGGAAAATGTACAAACACTTAATGTGATATGTTAAACTGTTACCATTATACTGTACATATTTACTTATAAAGTAAACAGTGTAATCTGTGGCATCAGTGTATTGATCTCTGTCTTTCAACCCCTTTTTTAGATTCTCATTGAGTTTTGTGCTGGAGGAGCGGTAGACGCTGTGATGTTGGGTAAGTTTTATGGTCTTTGTTTTATTGAAGGAAATAGAAGGCACTGTGGTCGTCTGAGTCTGTTTTACCATCCGATGATGTTCCATTCCTCCAGACCTCACTGGCACACCAGCACACTGTGCTCATTTTTGCCACTGGAATGGGCCATATAATTATCAAAGTCAGACATGAAGGAGTGGTTAGGCTCTTTTTTAAGCTACTCAGCCCTTTTCTGTGTTGGTTGGAAGCGTTGTTGAAATGTCCCCACACGGATCAGATCTTTTCAGTGACATGCCATGCCAAAAGTAGATTTTACAAGTTTTTCATGGCTCTCAGTGGTATTAATTCAGCCAAAAACAATGCATTAATGCCTAACAAATGGTCCCTTTTCCCCAGTTTTTGTACAGTGTCATCTGTACCATTTACAAAAGTGGTTTCCAATCACAAATCACCATAGTTGATGGAAAAACCATTTCACAACTGTAAACAATGTCCTGTAAGAATAAAACCTCTTTCTTATGACTGTTTAGTCTGCTGTGATGAAAATCTGGCCTCTTCTACATTTAGCCTGTAAGAGAGGTGTTTCTGTGGGAGGTGTTTGGGTGAGAAGGTGTTCTTATGATGCAAAAGCTTTTGTTGACTCACTGTTTGTGCTGTTATGACTCCCTCTGTTGCCTTCTGTCTGTTCTGTGAGGGCCTATCCCAGCAGTGCTGGGACAACAACAGAGAATAATTCAACAGTCTGTTCATATGAGCCATAGCCCTTTGTAACTGTTACATTGTAGTTTATTTGCCTAGATTAACTTAAATACACATCACTGCAAATAAAAAGAGCTGATAAAGTGTGCTTGCTTAGTGGTGACTCTTTTGCATGTATGTGTGTGTGTGTGTCTGCAGAGCTGGAGCGGCCATTGACAGAGCCTCAGATCCGGGTTGTGTGTAAACAGACGCTGGAGGCGCTGACTTACCTCCATGAGAATAAGATTATACACCGGGACCTGAAGGCTGGAAATATTCTCCTTACCTCAGATGGAGATGTGAAATTAGGTAATAGCTTCAAGAAGTTTAATTAAAAACTTTTTTATTTTAAACTTAATTATTCATTTCTTTAATAATATAATGTGTATATATATTTTAGTATATATGTATATTATTTCAGTTTATTTAACTATTTTTATTTGTTAAATTTTCTTTTTAAAATTTTCTCTGTAATTAAATTTTTTTACATTTTTGTCCAGAAACCCGAAAAATCTGTAAAGGTCACGGAAATGTCCTTTGGTCAAAAAGAATCAGAAATGTATCTTTACCAGTTAATATGGTATTAAAGAAAACTGAGATGTTAATTTTAGCTTTTAAATTTGTTTATTAATCAATGTTAAATTGTTTATGAATGTCAGCCATATTGTATGTCACTATCACTGTTTCTTCTCAGCTGACTTTGGAGTGTCTGCAAAGAATACAAAGACCATTCAGAGAAGAGACTCTTTCATTGGAACACCATACTGGTTAGTCACTCAGTTATTAAATCTTGCATTGAATCATGAGATCTGTCACTACATAAGAACAGAGCTGTTAATATGGCACATAATAAGCTCCTTTATTCTCAGTTGCTGACAATTCCCTCCCTCCCTCAATCTCTTTAATGTAAGGATGGCACCCGAGGTGGTGATGTGTGAGACGTCGAAGGACAGACCGTATGACTACAAAGCAGACATCTGGTCCCTGGGGGTGACTCTGATCGAGCTGGCACAGATCGAGCCACCCAACCACGAGATGAACCCAATGAGAGTCCTGCTAAAAATAGCAAAGTCTGAGCCCCCCACACTCTTAACTCCATCACGATGGTGAGAGTTATGACTCACAGTGCCATGATCTTCCACAATACTGAAGTAAAATGCGAATAATATAAGCAATGTTGATTGTTTCTGAGGACAGAATATTTCAGTGAGTTAAGTTAAAGGGTTGTACTTGGAAATGTTTTGACTGATATGATACATCTCCACCCAATTGAAAAACTATAAATTCAGGCTGGAGGCTACTGAGCTGAAGAATCATATAAAGCAGTCGCCCACTCTGAGTCACAACACATGATCAGCCTGGAAATGCATAGCCTGTTGCTTAATAGTTATGACTGTAATACTCTAAATTTAAAGCCCCTTCACATGCAACACAGGCTATATATTTGTTCTTCCGCTGTGTTAAACAGGTCTCCTGAGTTCAGTGATTTCCTGCGGAAAGCACTGGATAAGAATGTAGACAACAGGTGGAATGCATTGCAGCTCTTACAGGTTAGGCCATCTTGTATTTCTTGCATTTCAGTTGAAAGGATGAAATTAAAATGAGCAAGATAGTAATCAGCCATGGTCTACTTTCAGCATCCATTTGTTTCGAATGTGATGGATAACAAACCACTGCGAGAGCTGATTGCGGAGGCTAAAGCCGAAGTGTTTGAGGAGATTGAAGAAGGAAAAGAGGAAGAGGAGGAAGAAGAGCCAGAGTCCCAGCCGGTATGAACATAAGCCACTTTAAAAACATAGAAACCCATTCAGAGAATGTGAAATTGTCTTGATAATATGGTGCCTTTGTTTCCATGCTTAATTCTTTGATTATCCGCTTGCACAGCACACAGTATTTTGATGCTTCAGACATTTTTTAATCTTCATTTGGTATATGTAGGTGGTGCCTGGACACAAACGTGCATTATCGGACACCAGCTTTGGCAGCTTGGAGGATGAGAGGCAGTGTCAGAATATGCCAGCTCTTGAGTCTGTCACAGAGAAGGCTGAACCTGAAAGAAAACCCAGTTCAGACAATCAAGTCAGTGATAAGATCTCCGACATGGTGGTAGACACCAGCGAATCCATCCATGTTGAGGATGAGAAGATGAATGAAGCCAGTCCATCAGATACTAGCAATGAGGAATCACCTTCAGGTGAGGAAGCCATACCTAAACATGACGAATCTCACACACCTGTGACCATTGAAGAAGAGATTACTGGTCAGCCAAACCCTCCAGTATCAGATGACACTGTCCTCCAAGAGATTGTAACCGTCAGTGAGGAAACTGGGGAGGAAGAGAAGAAGGAAGTGAAGGTGGAAGAGCCACCACAGCAGACAAAAGAAGAGTATAAAGAACCACAGCAGGAAGCCAAAACACAAACCACCGAAGATGAAGAAGAGGAACCTACCCAACCTTCAGATATAGCTGCACCGGAGAACAAATCTGTTGGTGTTACTGAAGAAGCCATCACTGAATCAAATGAGGTTGCAGAAATAACTGAAGACAAAATTGAGACAGAAGAAGTAATGAATAAAAAGGAACCAGTGGAAGATGAGAGAACGGTACCCTCACCACATGTCCCAACAGAAGAGTTAAAGGAGGAGCAAACTGAAACTTCACCAGATGTTTCTACACAAGAGATAAAGGAGGGTCTTCCTCCAGTGGCAATAGAAGACCAAGAAAAAGCTGGAGATAAGGGGGAGGGTTCAGAACCCAAAGACGATATTGCAACCAAGGGGGTAGATGTAGAAGAGAACAACTCTGTGAATGAATTCCCTGTTGTTGTCATCAATGGTGCAAAAGTAGAGGAGGTCAGCTCAACAGAGGAACCTCAAGAAGCCCACGAAGACAGACCAGAGATCCAGGAAGCACCTACTGTGCCTGAGAGTGACCAGAATTCAGAAGTGACGAAACCTGATGCTGAAAAGGAGAAAGACTCTGACTCAGGCAGCAGTTCTGCTGCAGATACTAACAGCATTGACATTAATCTGTCAATCTCCAGCTTCCTGTCCAAAAACAAAGAAGGTTCTCTTTCAATACAGGTATATATATTACTGTGCCCATATATATATATATATATATATATATATATAATATATATAAAATATTGTCACTAAACTTTATTCAATCCCACAGGACAACAGGCGCCAAAAGAAAACTCTGAAAAAGACCCGCAAGTTTATGGTCGACGGGGTGGAAGTCAGTGTCACCACATCCAAGATTGTCAATGACAATGACACCAAGAGTGAGGAACTGAGATTTTTGAGGTATATAAGCTGACATCAGTTACTGTTTCTCGTTAAATTAGCGAAATGATAATTTATCTTGTTAATGCATAAATCATATTTTATATTGTTTGTTGTTCTGTAGGCGTCAGGAGCTAAGAGAACTGAGGCTGCTGCAAAAAGAGGAGCAAAGAGCTCAACAGCAGCTCAGCAATAAACTGCAGCAGCAGAAAGAGCAGCTCTTCAGACGCTTCGAGCAGGAAATGGCGGTCAGCACCCTCATTCCCTCACTAGTTTTCTTTACATTCAAAATTGTAATCCAATGTCATCCACTGTTTATTGTATACTCTTATGTTTTGTCCTTAAACACTGAAAGAACTGTTTTAGTTTTCTTTACTAGACTCAGATGTAGCATGATTCAGGGACACAACAAGATTGATTCATATAAACCATCTCTCTCATGTTAATCTGAGATTTTGTCCTAACCGACCACCACTGAAACGAACAATGCCTGGTTTCTGTTTTTGTAATATTGTGATCTATAGCTCCACCCATTCAAATATGGTCCAATATCTGTTTTCAAATAGCTTTTTATTGAACGCCATGTAGTGGGCTGTGTGCGATATCATGATTTTTGATTGCAGGCGATTAAAATGTCTCAATGATCTTCTTTTGAAGAAATATTATAGTATCGCGCTGCAGCGCAGTTTTGTCGCCTCCGTCTCAATATACTGTACAACCCGACATACATTCACATCAAATGTTAACTCGGCACAAGATTTACACTCACGGGACACTGCACTTGTTCACAATCACATAAGTACATTATTTGTATGTGCTTTAAAGCCTTGCCAGTTAAATATTTCATTTGTATGCTGTTCTGATATTCGCTTTTTCTGATCGTGTACACTTAAAAGCCCGTCAAACAACGCCTGTTTACTGGTTATCTTTCGTGTCTGTTTGCACTAATACTGTCAAAAACACAACAGGTTTACATAAATACAACTGGTTATGTCCAAAGTGAAAGTAAACAGTTGAGAGAAACACACACGTGTCTTTATATTGGATGCATGCAGGTCTTAAAACAACTTAAAGTACTAAACATCCTGCAACTTAAAAGTAGAGTTCACCCAAAAATTTTAATTCAGTCATTATTTACTTACTCTCATGTTTTCACAAACCTGTATTAATTTATTTATTGTGCTGAACACATAAGCACATATTTTGAAGAATGTGGGTAACCAAACAGTTGCTGGTCCACATTGACTTTGATAGTAGAAAAAAATACTTTGGAAGTCACTGGGGACCAGTAACTGTTTGGTTAACAACATTAACAAAAATTAGTTTGGCTGTACTGCTCAAGCAACTTGCAAAATAGTAAAACCAACATGACAAAGTATCATGATAAAATCGTCAATCATGATTTTCCTGAATATTTTTTTCCATATCTCCCACACCTGACATCATGTATGTTCTGATTGAAAGCAAAATGACAGCCATCAACAGCAGAAAGATTAGCTCCAAACTCATTGAATTTGGTAATAACTTAATTGAAGCCTTTGTTTATTTTGGTTGGGCTGCTCACTGTTAGCTCAGGTTTAACAGCTTGTTGATGTTTCAGAGAGACACAAGGACAAAGCTCAGGTTGCTTGACATGCATTCATGGTCATTTACAGTAATACTGTATTCCTCTTTCTAACTCTGTCTCCAGGGAAAGAAACGTCAGTATGACCAAGAGGTGGAGAACCTTGAGAAACAGCAGAAACAGACCATAGAGCGTCTGGAGCAGGACCACACCAACCGGCTGAGAGATGAGGCCAAGAGGATCAAAGCAGAGCAGGACAAGGAGCTCTCGAAGTTCCAGAACATGCTGAAGAACCGCAAAAAAGAGGTAACCGAGAAAGAGAGATGCAGACTCTGATGCACTGTACTTGCTTTGCATGTATTTGTTCATCAGACCGTGACCTGTTAATTGTTGGTTCTAAGGATGAGCATTTAGAGTAATCTAATAGCAAAGTACCCTAACAGTTTTTTTTTTTTTACATTTGCAAAGGTGACAGTCTATTTGTGAGTAGTATTTGCTAGTCAACGAGTTAGGAGAATGAGTACTTGACTGTTGGATTACTCATGCTCATCCCTAATTAGTATGCTTTTAGCAGCTTTTTTTCATTCTTGTTTTCTGGGAATGCAAAAGCCAAACAGACACTCTTGCGTTTGGCTAATGTACATTGGCAGCTTTGCTTCTGATTCACAATGCAGCTGCAAATGGAATTGATTTTTTCTCATCTGTCCTCTTAGACACATCTCAGCAGTGTCTCTTGCTTTGTATTCAGACTTGTAAATGCAAAGCTGTTCTTTTCTTATCACGTTATGTTTGCCGAACAAAACCCTGGCTTTCACATTCAGTTACCTCCATCCTCAGAGAGGCTGCAGAGACAGCTTTAAAGGTTAATTGGGTGCTAAGCAATGGCTTAAAAGCAAAATAAAGGCTCTTTTAAGTTCATCTCATCTTCCTCCTGCTGGTGTTTTCAAGTGTTGCTCATGCATGAAGGGATTTCAGTGCATGCATGGCTTCAGGGAAACAGAGTTTAGTTTAGTTAGTCTTATTTGCTTTAAGGTAGTGATGCATGATGCATGTGCTTTCATAGTCAGTAACATCATAATAATAAATCACATTTTTGCTGTCTCTTGTTGCAGCATGATTATCAGCCAGCATGATACATGCTTAGAGCGAGTGGCAAACTGTATTAGCACTATTAGAGTCTCTCTTAAGTTCTTTCTTTTTAAAGTTTAACTTTTTCTTTGACACTTGTACCAGACAGCTTGTTCCTCTCTAATGCTGTCATATGCATGAACAAAGTGCCTTAATGGATTCAGATAAGGCAATGTTTCATTTCTCTCCCTCTCTTTCTCCCTTTCATGACACACTGTTCAAAGATTTCTTGATATTTATTATTTGTACCTATGAAGTAATAACATAAGTGAATGTAAAATGACATGTTTTTGATATTATGTTTTTGTAACTGTCACTAATTATGTTGCCTGTGTGAGTGTGTTGTAATGAGTGGAGATCAGTGCTGTGGTGAAGGGCCTCTTCTCTTAACAGGAACGCACTGTATTTATAGACTATGACTATGTACTAGGATAGTTTCCATTCATTTAAAAAAAAATACTGCTAAAATTGACCTTCATTGCAAGATGTACACCTCTATTGCTGAGCATCAGATAAAGTAATATATGCAGTACTGTTCAAAAGGTTGGGGTTAGTATGATTTTTTTTTCTTTATACTTTATTAAAACAAACTTATGCTTAAGCAAGGATTCATAAAATGTATCAAAACTGACAGTGAAGACATTTGTTATAAATATTTTTATTTCAAATAAATGCTGCTTTTGAACTGAATCCTGAAATGTAACATGATGTCCACAAAATTATGAGCAGCAC